>NW_028247902.1:0-57103 GCF_964263255.1 Lissotriton vulgaris | reverse complement strand
AGTTCATGGTCTGGAGCCAGAAAAGGGATAACCCCTCAATAACGAACAAGATGAGATACTTGGGGCTAAAGATTACACAGGATGTTAACAAAATTCCGGATGTAAACCTTGGGAAAGCATTGGCGGAAACAAGCAGGTTGATGCAGGGGTGGGCTCATCTGTCTCTGATATTTGGTAGATCTAATCTAGTGAAGATGGTGATTCTGCCCAAGTTTTATTTTTTCTTTAACACAATTCCATTAAATCCCAAGGAAATGTGGTTAGCAAAAATACAGCAGGCGATAAATTCCTTTGTTTGGGCATTTAAGGGGTGGAGGATTTCATAGAAAAAGTTGTGCAGAAGGAAAGAAAAGGGGGCGTTTTCCATGCTGGATATGTAATATTATGCTTGGGCCTTGCAACTGGAGAATGCCAGAACGCAACACATTTCTTATTTAAATTCAGAGATCTGAAGTTTTTCAAAAAAGTGAAACTGAAAGTGCTCCAAGTGTGGGATAGTAATAGACATTCAATGAAAGCAGAATACTAAAGCAACTTAGTTCTCATATTGATTTCTCAAGTACTCCGGAGTGTTCAAAAGACAAACTGGCTTTACCAATAAACGAGGCAGCCATACAATACTGGGGTAACCTCTTGCGCGACAGCAGGCTACTTTCATGGGTTGACGGAGAATTTATTGAGTGATGGGTAAGTATTGACAGACATACCAATGGCAGTGTTAAGCACTGGTAGTTGTTCCTGCAGAATAAGCTGCATGTGATGATTCACTGGTGAATGTAAAGGCAATCCACATCTGCTAAAAGTTGAGAACATTGCAGAATTGATTTTTAAATGTATACTGTTAATAAAGTTCTGAAGGTGAAATTATTACATTTTCATAAATAGGAAACTCGATTATGATGATACATTTTTCTCACTTTAATGGTAGTTTTAAATAATTTACTCTGCTCCGCAAATAAATACGTTAGTGCTTTTTGTGTAAATAGCACAGTAGAAGTCTAGCTATTCACCCATCCATCAATTCAAGAGTTTCACATAAATGAAACAAAAGTGGAACAAGCTGGATTCTAGCCTTTGAACCTACCATAGCCTGAATAAAGAGACACTCCATTGGGCTTTGGAAGATTATAATCTAGTGGCATTCTGCTCGGAATGAGATCAGGCCATCAAATATAGTCTGGGAAGTTTAAACAGGCTGTGGGTATTTGTTTCTAGTCATTCAAAGAATGATGGCTGTCAGGTTTATTGCTGCAAATATCACCTTAAAACCTCCTTGACTATGAGGACAAACAACCTTAAACATGGGGTCCTTTGACAGAGTACCAGTCCACCAAAACCTACAGCAGGCCCTTTATTTTTATTGATGTATACTTGAAAATCAGTGACCTGGTTGGTTAAGCTCTTGCCTCAACACATAGTAGTTAGCTTTATCCTCCTTTTCTTTTTTGGCTTGTCTTCACTTACTCCTATATTTAATAAGATTTGATTTTGTTTTTTTTATAAAGGGCTCTTATGCCCTGAGGCATTTTGGCGGTGATCTGAGCTCTGAGCAAGAAAGGATGCAGAAATGACAGCAATGTCTAGATATACTAGCCAAATTGTACCAGCAGGAGTACATCAGCAGAATTTATTTTTCAAATACCCAGGACCTGTACCGGCCAAAGCCTTATAAGCACTTCATAAAGAGTTAAAAGTAGCTTGCTATTTCACTGGAAGCCAGTGTAGATCATTCAGCGCTGGGGTAGCAGATGGGAATTTAGGCATATTTTTAAGCATTCTAGCTGCAGACTTTTGTACCGTTTGCAATTTCTGCTTAATATTTAATAGCAAACTAAGATAGAGGCCATTGCTTTAGTTTATTTGTGAAAGTACTAAAGCAATGACCACTGTTTTCAGGAGGTCGTGAGGGATCCGGTTTTCTATTTTCTGTGAGGTTTTTGAGATAAAAAGATGTTACAGGGATCCGGTGCAAACACAGAAGTATGTGTAGGATTATGGAACCTTACTATATAGGGACTGAGTGATCCTACCATCTCAGTACCCATGAGCCAGGGACCGACTAGCTATAGTGTCTCACTTGCCCTCCCACTCACTCACAGAGGAACAAGTGATTAGACACCCCAGAACAAAACACTCCAGACTCTCTCAGGAATCACGGTTACAAGCCACACCCTTTCACTCACACTCTTGTGCATGTCCACAGTAAGATCTGACAGAGACACGAACAAGTTATGAATATTTATTCTAACTAACGTGCTCTAATATGTAGTATATGTGCCACAATAAGCAGAAAAATGCATAACACAACTACAGTCAGCATAGCAAGTAGTCTGTAAATCATAAAAGGAGCTGACATTGTAAAAGACTACCTCCCCTTGCACATAATCAGGAATATTATATATTAGAAGATATCTGGGTGTTATCTGGAGACCTCAGTCTATAGATGGTGGATCTACATCATAGGTGCTGTCATGCTCTACTCCCTGGAAAAGTTACTCTCCAAGTGTGTGCTACCTATCAGTATATTCCAATAAGACCAAAGCACGTATTCCCAAACACCCGCTGCATCTGTATTTTTTGTCTAGATGCTAGGGCCGGACCAGAACAGAATAACAAGGGGCATTGTTGTTTGACCTTGTTCACAATGTTCAGAACCTGTATTTTACCAGAGGAGTGTGCTCCCGTCAACATACTAGTCACGATCTGGTGAGGTTTCAGAAGGAGACCCCTGTTGGATATGTCTTTCAGTGATTTGGAGAGTAAGGGTGATTACTACAAACATTAATAATGAGACAGTTCTTATTTTTATAAGCCATTTTTCAGCTGGTCTCCTGTCCCCATCTTTCCCTCATTCTATTTAGAAAATAGTTTATGCTTTCCTCTGGCTTCATGATCTCTGTCATTAGCCCTCCTAAATATGTGCAGTCAGGGAATATATCTCTCAGGGCGGTTCATATCCAGTGCCTGTGCATATTAAATGCATACCCGTCATGCTGAGTATTTGTTAGCATAATTGCTGGAATGCAAGCTTAGGTAAATACCGTGTTTGTCTGCTCTCCAATTAGGCAACTTAGCAGGCTCTTAATGTCCCCTATCGCTGGGTGATACCTGCAATGTTTTTCTCGAAGCTTGTCATTTATTTCCCTGCCCCATCCAGCAATGATGGCAACTTTGTTCTTAGTCCTTCTATGACCATCTAGACCCATGGCACATATATAATTCCCTACGTGCCCTTCTGCAGTAACGGGTACATTCTTAATCTAGGTTACTCTACTGGTTTCTTCTCAACATAGAGCTCCCATCCTGCAAGGCATTACTGCATGTAAAGAAAGTTCCAACTAGGGTTTCTTCCTTCATACCTCAAGCAATCCTCCACTACTTCCATGTCCTTAGGCTCAAACAGGCCTTCCCTCAGCCAACACCTATCAGTTTGGTCCCTTTCCTCAGTTCAATCTGCTGATAGTTCGCAAAAAAGTGCGCAAAAGTCTTGTCTTCCTTTTTGCTATTATGTTCTTGGGGTTAGTTTATCTTTGTTGTGCACCTGTGCGCAGCACAGGATGCCTTGTTCGCTTATTTTTTGGTCAGCCCCTCTGCTTTGTTGACCAGGCGGTGTGGCTCTGAGACCTGATGGTAGCCGTTCATCTACCTCTGATTCTTCCCAGTGCTGTGCCATCTACCTCCCCCCACTTCCCTCATGTAAAGAGCGCGCTGTCCAGTACTCTTGCTCAAACTCCTGGTTGCATTCCCTTACTCTCTTGAGCATCAGCTCACGCCTCTCTTCATCATGCCATCTGCCTGCCTCTTTTGCTCTTAGCTACATGATGCTTTTGTTGACTTGGCTTCACCTTCAAATTCACTCTCCATTTCCTCCTCGGCTACCTGTGCAATTCCTGTAGCTCCACCCTTGTCATTGGTTCCCAGAGGACTGGGACTTACTTTCTCTCCAGAGCTCGCTGAGTTGCTATCAAGAACAGCCACAAACTTTCCTGACACTCGTTTATGTTCGCTTTTTTGGGGGAAGTTTCATATAGCTCGAACTTGACCCAAAGGTATCAGAGCGCTTAAAATTAGCACTAGTTGCGTTACAGACAGACACATTCATTTTGATTAACCAGTGGCAGTGTGTGTTTTACTTGTCTGTGAGGTGTCACATGTTGAGCGTTGTGGACGGGGAGTCAAGCTTTGGAGATATTTCCTAGGGACTTGGGCTGTGCTGGATGATTCTGGGCTTGCTGGGTTTTGGTTTTCTCTGGCTTAGCCCTAACTGTCCTTTTTCAGTGGGGGGCTCGTTGGATTCTATTATTATTGGATTGGAATACACTAATGCGGAGAGAGCTGGTGTGAGTACATCCATTCCCGTATATGGTGGGGCCAACGCCTTGCTCGCTATCAGCATTGGGGGGCTATCGGGTTAAGCTTCTTCAAAGATGGTCCATAATTCTAACATTGACTCTTTGTTGTCTTTATACTGTCCTACATACTTTGTCTTTATATGTGTTTTTAGTATGTTCAATTATACTTGTGTCAAATGTTCCCTCCTTAGACCAGGGAAATATATGTGTGCCTTTGTGTGTAAATGCCACTCTTGGCAAAGCCTATTAATTTTCTTTATCTGTTTGGAGAACCTAGTTTCCATATGCTTCAATGGTGAATCCATGTCAAATTTAGTAATTTGGATAAATACAACTCAAATGATGTTTTGTAGTTTTGTTTGCCTAATCGCTGGGACAATTGTACATGGTGCACTCTCACAAATTATGTACTAGGAGCTTGGTGTTTTTACAATATTTGCATCAAACAGTTGGACTGAACATTTTAATTAAAACAGGATAAAAATGCATATGTAGTATTACAACACAAGGCGAATACGCAGTGTGTTAGAAAAGCATCTACACAATACAGTTTGCAATCATCAATCAATACAACATCGTCACATACATAATACAGTTAATTATAGTTGACAGAAAAAATTACTTTGTCAAAAATGTTGTACACTCTCAGCACAGGTAATCCTCTAAAAACAGAAGACTCTGGTGAGTGAAATTACATTCACTCAATGAATCATTATCACATTCACGCAATTTCATCTGATCCTGTATGACTCTATCCGAGAAAGTGTCAATAATGTCATTGGCAATAATGGATTGGTATACAGACTAATTTTGGGTGCCCAACTGTAAGGAAATATTGAATGTTATAACATGAGAAAATGGACATGATTAAGATCCACATGTCACTATGGATTGTGTTATTCCCACCATGATAAAATGTTAAAATGCAATTAGATATATGTGGGATCTATCACTAATTAATGCCCATCTGTGGGCTTATCCTTAGACATCAAGAAATGGCACTTAGATACATTGTATCAGCTCTTACATATTGCGTGTCATCATACATTTTTTGAAAACAGTTAAAAATGCAACATAAAATAAAGTTTGTAGTACTAACGTCATGTTTGTGCATTCCAAGATGTCTGCCAAAAAAAGGCAATGTTGTCCTCTTTCTCTTCTCACTGTTTGATGATTGTGAATAGACATAAAAATGGCCGTTTCGGTTGCGCCATAGAACCATCAAAAACGGCGTCAGCTGAAACGCGCCTGGACACCGTGAGCCCCGTAAATAAATCTTGGGACTCGCCACCACAAGTGCTTTTTCTTTGTGTAAGAGAGACACGGAGTACGGAGCAGTAATTGTTGCGGGAGCATCGCCCGCATGGAAGCACCCGCATGGTGGTGCATGGAACCAGTGCAAAGTCGGGAGCAGTTAAATATGTATATATATATATATATATATATATATTCCGCTCAGTGGGGTTGTCCAACTAGCGGGTAGCACCCGAGCCTGCGTGCGCCTTCCCCAAGGCGTTAGTTGGTATGGGCAGTTGCGTGCTTGTAATAGGCCCGACGCGTTTCGGAATTTTTTTTCCTCATCAGGGGCCAGCAGTAAAGTGCACGACGTCTACCATCTCCCTGTATGAAAACACGTATAGTGCTTATGGGAGATGTAGTCCATATATCCTGGATGGATGCACTTACAAGTTACTGCTCGTTCCAAAGGCTCTAACATGAGCCCCCAAACATCACTCCTGTCCTCATCCGTCACGCAGCTCCACTTACGAGACTCCTTGGATAGCTGGTCTCGTGGCCCCCGTTTCTTCGGGGTGGTGCTACCCAGCGGCAGGACGCCGCTAATGTGTTCCGCTCAGTGGGGTTGTCCAACTAGCGGGTAGCACCCGAGCCTGCGTGCGCCTTCCCCAAGGCGTTAGTTGGTATGGGCAGTTGCGTGCTTGTAATAGGCCCGACGCGTTTCGGAAATTTTTTTCCTCATCAGGGGCCAGCAGTAAAGTGCACGACGTCTACCATCTCCCTGTATGAAAACACGTATAGTGCTTATGGGAGATGTAGTCCATATATCCTGGATGGATGCACTTACAAGTTACTGCTCGTTCCAAAGGCTCTAACATGAGCCCCCAAACATCACTCCTGTCCTCATCCGTCACGCAGCTCCACTTACGAGACTCCTTGGATAGCGGGTCTCGTGGCCCCCGTTTCTTCGGGAGTGATGTTTGGGGGCTCATGTTAGAGCCTTTGGAACGAGCAGTAACTTGGTAGTTTGGTTTGCCCTGTTCCCATCATGCACTGGGACAGGAACAGACTAATTTGCATGTAGCCAGGTTCTGAGCTGGGATGGTGCAGTGAGCTAAAAAACGGTGATGGATCAAGCCCTGATCTTTGGACTGGGTAAGTGTGGTCTGCTTAATTCAGACACTGTTCATCACCCCCCCCTTTCCTGAAGCACAGAATTCATCGTCAGAATCTGAAGAAAATTATCGGCTACCTTTAACAAAAAGGAAGGAATCTTTCATCTGGCAATTTTTTACTTTTCCTAACGAACAAAAAAAAGTGAATGCGCTCAAAGTTACTTGCACAATTTGTAACGCAGTTCTTTCAAGAGGAAATCCTTCGAAAAAGTATTCGTTTTCAATACATACGATGATGAGGCATGTGAGACAAGTGCATCCTGAGAAATTTGCACAGGCATCCAAAAGAGCTCTGGCAACACAACTACCATCAGCTGTGGCCAGCACATCTTCTGGTGGACGACCTGCATCTCCATCCAGTGCACAGATGGACTTGAGACCATATTTGTCAAAGGTGCATAAGAAATGCAACTTGTGTGCAGAAATTATTCTGTACAGAGAGCAGAGCCTCACTCTTATTGCAAAAAGAATTAATAATCATCAATGCTTCGATAGAAGATGATTTTTTTCATTTCATTTTGATCCTGTTCCACAGTTTTACAGTTCAAAATTTCGGTTCCAGTTTTAAAAATCAAAAACAATATAAAACTTGTCAAAAAAAAAAGTTCTTTTCAGAACTAACTCATTGTACCAAAAAGAGCTCTGGCAGCACAATTACCATCAGCTGTGGCCAGCACATCTTCTGGTGGACGACCTGCATCTCCATCCAGTGCACAAATGGACTTGAGACCATATTTGTCAAAGGTGCATATGAAATGCAACTTGTGTGGAGACATTATTCTGTACAGAGAGCAGAGCCTCACTCTTATTGCAAAAATAATTAATAATCATCAATGCTTCGACAGTAGAGGATTTTTTTCATTTCATTTTGATCCTGTTCCACAGTTTTACAGTTCAAAATTTCGGTTCCAGTTTTAAAAATCAAAAACAATATAAAACTTGTAAAAAAAAAACAAAAAAAAAGAAAAAGTTCTTTTCAGAACTAACTCATTGTACCAAAAAGAGCTCTATTCACAAGCTGAAGTATCAACGCTTTTTTTCAGGACAATTATGCAAAAAAGCGACAATACTTGGGGCATATTATGAAGGAGACGTAATACATTATCATCAGTTTCATCGACACGACACTGCCGATAAAACGACGATAATAGCCTTCATAGTATATTCTACGAATTGCAACCGAAACCTACGTTAGTTGTCTTTATGTCTAACATTAGGTTCGATTGCAATTCATAGAGTATATTATTAAGGCCGTTATCGCCGCTATATCTGCAGTTTTCTGCCGATAAAAGCGGCGTTAATGTTTTGCCTATCCTTGAAAATATTCCCCAGCACCTTCTTGAAAACGGCATTACAACGCCTGCCGTAAGACCACTTTGCATATGTGCCGCACAGTAAGTTAATGACATGCAAAGTGGGCGTACGTCAAAGCACATGCAAAATGTGGTTGGAGGGGAAAACACCCTATCACGAAAACAGGCGTTGCGAGAAAAAGAGGTGAAATAAACTTGTTTATCGTAGGACTGCCAAAGCCTGCTCTAATGAAGCATTCGGCAGCGTTAACATGGGGGTGTGGAAAATAAAACTGAATCCACCCCGTCCCCTAATTACAAGGCACACATCACTGCGTGAAAACAACGCTTGTTTTCACGCGGTAATGTTAAGTACCACCGGCTGTTACAGGATTTACTATCACATATGTGTTCGCATTGATATTAACGCGCTAACACCGCGGAAAATTCCGCCGATAGCGTCGATATTTTAAAAGCCGAGCAGCAGCGATTTTTATCGCTTAGGAGCCTTGCTATTATGAAGGTTTATCTCCTAAGTCTGTGATTCCCAAACTGTGCACCGCGGCTCCCCTGTGTGCCGTAATGAGGTGCCAGGGGCGCCGCGCACACTCTAGGGCAGAGGTCTTCAATCTGTGGGGCGCAACCCCCAGGGGGGTCGTGGAGTCCTGGGAAGGGGGTCGCAGATTCTGTCAAAGTGCAGTTCCTGGCATCGGGCTGATTGAGGGTGCTCATGGCAAACATCAAAGCCTCGTTAACAAGTAAAGGTCATTTGAAGACCTGTTTCAGCCGGGCTCACATACACGAGCTGGGGCGGGGCTGGGGGAGGAGGCTGTAGCCATTTGAGTTCAATGGACTTAGCTGTGGGGTTTATTTTTATTTTTAACGTTTTATATAGTGCTAGTTTAACCCGTAGGTATCAGAGCGCTTTACAAACACACAGTACACAGCAGAAGGACATTACAAACATTGGTTCAAGTCCCACGAGCCCTCATACCTGGCGCCTTTGCAGGAGAAATGTGGCTGAGAGTCTGTTCTTCACTGTAAGATGTTTATACAGCCTGTCTGCCCCCCCACCCCCCACACCCAAGCAGGGAGGCACAGAGATGCCCTCCCATGAGAGAGGAAGAAGAAGGAAGAAGATGCAGAGAGATACTGCCCCCCCTCCATGAGAGAGGCACAGAAAAGGTGGGTGGATGAATGATGGGTGGATGGATGGATGAAGGATGTATGGAAGGATGAATGGGTGGGTGGATGGATGTATGGATGGAAGGAAGGAAGGATGAAGGATGGATGGATGTAAGAATGAAAGAATGTATGTATGTGTGAAAAGGTGGGTGGATGAATGATGAGTGGATGGATGTAAAGATGAAAGGGTGGATGGATGGATGGATGAAGGATGGATGGATGTGTGAAAAGGTGGATGGATGGATGAAAGGGTGGATGGATGAAGGATGGATGTATGGATGGATAAAAGGTTGCACGGATGAATGATGGATATGTGAAAAGGTTGGTGGATGAATGGTGGATGGATGAAAGGTTGGCTGGATGGATGGATGGAAGGATGAAAGGGTAGATGGATGAAGGATGGATGTTAGATGGATAAAAGGTTGCATGGATGAATGATGGATGGATTTGTGAAAAGGTAGGTGGATGAGTGATGGGTGAATGGATGGATGAAAGGGTGGATGGATGGATGAAGGATGGATGTATGGATGGAAGGATGAAAGGGTGGATGGATGAAGGATGGATGGATGTGTGGAAGTGTGGGTGGATGAATGATGGATGGATGGATGGATGTGATGATGTCTAACAGGCGCATTTATGTTTGTCTATAGTTGTTGATGATGAGGAGTACCAGTTTCTAGAATCTTTTGTCGGAAGGGGGTCCTTACGCCTAAAAAGGTTTTACAAGGGGGTCTCGGCATCAAAACGTTTGAAGACCTCTGCTCTAGGGTGACTAACCGTCCGTAAATTCCACGGACATCCCTACCCTGTTATCTGTAATTGTAGCCATCACAGGGAGCAGCGCTGCTCCTCTCTAAGAGACCTCACTCCCACTGCTGGAACGCCCTCGCACTCCTCCAGGAGCACAGGAGCAGCCCCTCCCACCCATTGAAGTTCTGTATCGGGCTCATTGCCACTTACTGAATGAGAATGGGGCAGTCAAGGATGTTCAAGCATGTGGCGCTCCTCCTGCTACAGCGTACAGAAGGGATTGTGTTAGGTATAAAAAAGTAAAACGCCCACGCTACAATGATATAGAACACTTCCTTTAAAGAAGCCTGTGAAATAAGTTTAAATGATCAGGTTAACGTTCTTTTACTGTCTCATCATTCTTGAACATAAGTATTTACAATATTATATTCAACAATGCCATGGTTGCTGCTTTTTTATTTTAAGAAACTAGCAACCATTGACAAAGCCAATAGTCATGGATTTTTTTTCGGGAAAAAACCCTTTCTATATTATATATCTGCATTGAATGACAGAAACAACATAACACCAGTCGGGCGCAACACTATGCTAAGCGCAGATTTTTAGCATACGTGTTTTAAATTGCCTCTGAATTACATCCAACACTCCCTTTGAAGAGACCCCCCCCTTTTTTTTAACACCTCTTAAAGCCCTGGAAACAACACCATTTAACATTAACCTCACATCCTGGCACTGTAGATCATGTATGACTCATGACTTCTACATTTTCAGTCTGTCTATGTGCAAGGGCATAGTGAAGTCTCCCCCACCGCACCCCACCCCTTGCTGTAGTTCATTCTTGATAGGCCTCTTCTCCCAGCAACTCTGCAGATAAAAGCTCAGCTCATAATGTGGAAGGGTGGGTGAGTAAATAAGTTTGTAATGTTCGAATGGTTGGATGTATTACTGAAAGGATGAATGGATGAATGAAAGGCGAATTAATAGATAATGAAACAAAGGATGGAAAGATAAGCGAATGAGTGTAAGTATGGATGAGAGAAAAGGTAAATAGATGGATGTATGGGACGAACGATGGATGGATGGGTAAAAGGATGAATGGGTGTGTTAAAGGATGGAAAGAAGACTGAAAGAGCACCTGATGGGTGAGTGAGTTGGTGCATGGGTGTGTGAAACGATAGATGAATGGATGAATGAAAGGGTAAATGATGGGAAAGTGAATGGGTGGATGGAATAATTGATGAGTGAAATGGTGAATGGATGGATGAGTGAAACGGTGAATGTAAGTATTGATAAGTTAGTGAATGGGGGTACATGGACAAAAGAAATAGATGACTGAAGTAAAAGGGTGGATGGATGAGACAGTGGAAGACAGAATGCGTGAACAGATGGTTGGATAAGTGAAAAAATGGGTCCCAATTACTTTAAGGAAGATAACAAGAGGTACATACCACCCACCCACCGGAAAAAAAGGTGGGGAGCCACGGCCAACTGCTGCTTAGGTCTAGGGAGCTACAGGTCAAAGAAGTTTGGGAACCACTGTGTTAAGCGATAAAAATCGGTCAAAATGCATGAATATTGCTGTGAAGTCAGCGATATTCATGCATTATCGAGCTACTGCTCTTAGTCATGTTATCCACCTACCATTGAGTAACATAGGTAAGAACTGCTCAGGGGCAGGTGTTAGCTTTTGGAGATATTCACGCTTAGTGCAAATATCTCCAAAAGTCGGTAATTAGAGATAGCAATGTCATCCACTGTTTCCAGTCGCTAACATCTTGGCATGCCCACTTTGCATGTCATTACTGATAAATATCACTGACAAGCAAAGTGGGGCCCAAGATGGTCGCTATCTCCTACTAGATGTCGCTAACTGATGTTTGCAACAGCTATGTAATAGCGACATAATTTTATCTCTGCTTTTTTGTTTTTTAAAACCAAAAAAGCGGAGATAAACCCCCTTGATAATATGCCCCAAAGTTCTTTAACACACATCATTTAACTCCAATGTTTTCATATATCAGCGTTGGTGAACTGACTCGGTGAAATGTCGCTGATTTCATAAAATCACTTTTAAGGCGCTCCTTATGACAGTGCACCCAATCCTGCGTGGAAGTGCTCACATAAAACATGACACTGGTATGACCAGGATAGACAAAGAAATAACACAGTGATGGAAAAGTTTCTTTATTTTTTATACTTACCTAAGAAATAGTAACAAAGTAAAACTAAATTTCTTTAAAAAACATAGTATCTGTGGAAGAAAACTAAAAATAAGGTTATAATGTACATTTCATAAAACAAAACAAAGTAGGAGTGAATGAAACAGAAAGTAAAAGAAAAAAAGACTGAGGGAGAGTAAGAGACAGAGACAGAATGTGTAGTATATAAATCAATGAGTAAGATAATTAATTGAAAGAGATAATAGCACTGAAGGAATACTGTCTAAATGAAAGTAAAGTGAGAGAGAAAATGAGAGTATGATCAGTGATAGTACACGAAATAAACAGTCTCCTAAAGAAACGGACTAAGAGTACGGGAATGTCTTAAGGAGATAGATAAAATAAAGGAAAAACAGTAAGAGAAACAGAGTGAAAAAGGGTGAGTAACAGAAGATGAACGGAGTAGAAATAGACAAGGACTGTAAGAGACAGATAAATACAAATGAAGTAGGGTAATGGAAGTAAACTATAGATTTAAGTTTAGGAATTGAGCATAATTAATGAAAGCAGAGTAAGGGAACAAATATTAAGGTACGGTAAGACAAAGGAATTAAGATTCAAGAAACAAACGTGATATGGGGTCAATAAAGGTGAGTCACCATGAGACAACGGAAGAAACAAACTGAAGAGATAGATAGACTGAATAAAATAGTGACAGAAAAGATGTTAGAGAAACAGGAGAGAAAATTAAACAACGCAAAATGTGGATGAGTTAAAGGGAATAAGCGTGACTGAACAGTACTGACAAAGGAAGGGGATGAAAGGAATAAGGATAAGAGAGAGGCAGAGGAAACTCTTGGATGTTATTACTTGTACTTACCTTATGAATGCAATATCTGTGGAAGACAATAACAAAAATCTGTTATAATACATATTTCTAAATCCAATGTAACAAAATAACTTAGACAACATATTATATGATTTATTTTTGCTGTCCTCAGAATATATTGATTTTCACTATAAACAGTGATTTCAATAGTAATCATCATGTAAAAAAAACACAATCTAAATGATTGTGTTTAAAAAACCGTACAAGATTTCTATACATAATATAAATACCTGAAAAAAACATGTCTTAAATGTTTTTCTCTAATTCGCAATTTCTTGAGTAAGCACAGTACATCTTCCACAGTTACAACTAATTAAACCATACCACTTATTTTTAAATACATCTCAACAAAGCTCCGTGCAAGTATGTTCTTAAAATATTTATCTTAAGTACACATTTTCTTCTCTCATACCTTTCCGCGTGGCCAAATAGTATGAGTTAACTTGTTATTTTTTAAATATCTCTCAACAAACTTCCGTCCAAATATGTTCTAAAAACATTTATCTCAAGTACACATTTTGTTGTCTCATATTTTTCCGCGTGGCCAAATAGTATGAGTTAAGTAGTTATTTTCTCACATTACTTAATCGTAGTCTTATCCATTCTTTTCTCAACCTTTCGAGTAAAAATTCTAACGTGTTCTGTACCATCAAACATTAAGTAAACTTGTACCTGATGCTATCACTATGCCAAATACAAATTTCATTTCTAAAATTGCACACCCTCAGTCACCCTCAGTCACATGATTTTCTAAACATATCTTTACAGTATTAATCTCCTCTTCATCATTGAAACATTAAAATTACATATTGTCCATTTCTGTGGATAAATAATGTTGATAAAATTTCAGAGTTACATTGAGAGCAGACCATGTTCTGATGCGCATCTTTAACTAGTTTATTAAAGGACACTGCTTTACAGTCTGGTAATGTTAAATATATAAATCTTTCAGTGTGTAGATCAGTACTACTTGAAAATGAACAATTATCGCAATTATGTTCCCATTTATAAGAAAGGCCAAAAAGACTATCAATATCTACACCTTCATCTTCGAAAACTGAAAACATATACATAATAAATTCCTGACAATCTTGCTGAATATTCTGAGAAAATTGATTTAGTCTTGCACATATGTCTAAAACATTCCTTAGTTCTGAAACACTTGCTACTTCACTATTACCACTGCTACATTTTTCAAATACAGAATTTAATGAACAACAAAATGTTTGCTCCCGATTTTGTACAATCTGTTGCTGAATTTTTTTTAGACCTGTTTTCAAACTTAAATCCAACAATCTCTTCAATACTAACCTTTTTCTTACTGCTACCAATGACAGCTACATCTTTTTTTCTTTGTTTCTCTACTACTTCGGTACATTTTTCCTCATTTCTCCTTTTCTGACCAACCATACACTTTTCAATTAAAGGATATTGAGGTAAACTTGGAGCATATTCTCTTCTTAACCTATTATACTCCTTCACACATTTTAAATCTGCACTAATCTTTGTCTCATCAAAATCAATTAGATAAAGTCCACATAAAGATCTAACTCGAGATAAAGCAACATACGCCATACCCTCTTTGAATACAGTGCTTCCAATATTTACCAAAGCACAATCTACACAATCTACACTTAAACTTGGAAATTGCTTCCGACGGACATATAAGTCTTTCACAAGCAAAAAACGAGTTGAACAGCGACTGAATTGTTAAACTTCCTCAATTCCATCAAGTTTGATTTTTAAAAATTCAATCTCATCTCTATTTGGGTAATTGACAAAACCAACAACATTACCCATTGCTCCATTCACCAAACCTCTTTCTACATGTAAATTTCTCTGTAAAATAATCCGACAATTTAAACATACATACAGATTTTTTTCTAAGCCAGCAGTTTTAGATATAGATTTCTGAAGAGAATCCAATTTTAACTTCAACTTTTCAGACAAAACAATAGTACTACTTTCATGCTCTATTCTATCTTTAGCTTCCAGTTTCCTAATTTCTTGATTTTCTAACTTCAACATTTTTTCATTGAAAACCGAACATTCTTTGAGAGTTGGCATCAAGCATATGACTGACTTATCTGCTACCTCTTTACTATATATTTTCTCAGGTACATTATCTTCATTAGGAAACAGCTTGGAAAGTAATCAAGTTCGTAGAGTTTCTTTCGCATCTTCAGTTAGTTTTCCAATCCTGATATCTTGAAGAATATTTCCATATTTAGTATCCTTTGCCTGTCGCATATTTTGAATCAGTTCAGTATATTTGAAATTTGAACATATATTAACATTCCCAATACTGTCTAGGCACTTTCTGGTCTCTTCATGCGTAACAGTTTCAAATACAGGTTGTCCTTTCACAGGAGTTAGCTGCAGTAGATCTCCAAAAACTATGACATGTTTACCTCCAAATAACACATCATACTCTGTCTTAAGTATCTGTTGCATTCTTAAATGCACAAAAGCAAGCATTAAATTGGATACCATGCTTACCTCATCAATAATGAGAAGTTTCATTTTTTTAAGGACTCTAGAAACTTCAAAACAAGCTTCTCCAGATAGCTTGTGATATTGTAATTTATTTTCATGTTCAACTGGCAGCATCAGTAAACGATGTAAAGTAATACCTTTAATATTATGTGCTGCCAATCCAGTTGGAGCAGTAACAACACAAGACAGTGTTGACTGAGTTCTTTGCTGTAGATAAGTAGTAATTCCTTTAATTAGGAAACTATTACCAGTTCCAGCTTCTCCACTTACATATAGTCGAATAGGTTCAAATGACATACATGAGCATTCTTTTTTCTCATGACGAAAGCCATGCTCAATGTGCACTGTCACTTCATCATATATCTGTCTTTGCTCAAGATTAAGTTGCTTCTCCAATTCTTCTAAGTTTATTACTTCCTCTTGACCTTGCTGCATTGCTCTTTCCACCTCATCCATGGCAGTGGCTGCTTCATTTTGGATAATTGGTTGTCCCAGTGGATCTTGACTTAACGAAGCCGAACTTTGACTACCTTGTGAACTGTCTCTAGCAATCTCCGCTGCAATTGTTGCTTCTTGCTCTATTTCATCATTCAACATTTGGAGATAATTACTGAAAACAGGACATTCAATACTACTTTTAGATGCGTTAAGTGAATCTTCATAACTATCAAAGTCACCAAGCAGTTTCTCTTCTGTACGCCATGGTTTAAAGAGTTGCAAAAGAGCTAAATAGTAAAATTCTCTTTTGTCAGGTGTTTCGCAACTCAGTTTTCGGTGATTAATCAAGTGTCCTTTTCTTTGTTTCACCAAACATCCTTCATGTCCAATTACAGCGTGTACACCTTCATCAATATTCTCTGTAATATTCCTTTTCAAACTGTAGTTTTGAAGTATTTCATACAGACAAATGTTTTCAAGCAGAGTACTTCTATTTGGATAGTATGTATCCAACATATTTGTTTTCAGAATGTCTGTACTGTTTGGTTCTTTCTGTGCTAAATATTCAATTTCTTGCACAGGTTTCAGAACACGGTTTTGTGTTTCTGCAAGACCCAAACTCACCCACAGGATAGTTCTTGATTTTGCATAAAGACTTGCTGATGATAAGCGATCACAACATTCATATGCTCCAATTTCTCGATGAGATAACATCTTCAAACTATACGTATGCAATTTCTTGCTTAGGCTCTTTTCATGAGAAATGTCTTCCCACATCTCCTTCAGTTCCGTCTTTTCAGATTTCGTGATGTAAGACGTTACATATCGAGCCACAGCAATAGAGTTGTCTGCAACATATTGTATATCCATGTTAGCATTCCAAATGGACAAAATGACTGGGTTATAGTCATTTATATATTTGGACTCTTCACCTCTTCTTGAATTGTAGGTATTTTTAGGTGACCTTCTTGTGATGTTATGTCGCAAAGATGACATAAAATTGTTGACTCTTCCTTTTGAAAGTACCGGTCGTGCAAATCCAAAACAACATTTGGTATAGAATTTAGTCTTTGATTAGAATTTTCGCGGACAATATTTTCCACAACGATGACTTTGAAAGCGTAACACTTTTCCTCTTAAGTCCTTATCAGTTGTACTATTAGGTATGTTACAAGTGGCATATTGTTCAATAAAAGACAGTACAGTCTTATTCGAGTCTGTTCCAAATTTGGGAGCATCCTTGATCCATAACAGCATATGAATATGAGAAGCATCTCTTGCTTGATATTCTTTTCTCCAAAAGAAATCCAGAACTTCACCAAGAGGTGGATTTTTCTTGTTTGTAATAAAAGACATCATAGCTTCAAATCTATGATTAAAATATCTGCAAACATTAACCGGATCCAACGAACACAGTTCTCCAGGTGTCTTGTAGTTTATATTTTCCATGTTTGCATTCGCCTCCCGAAGAAATTCAAGTAAATCTTCCCAAGCATACTCTGCACAGCTTAGAGTTAAAAACCATGTAGGTGCTCCTAAGTTTCTAAGCATGCATTTCAAATCTCCATGACGACGGTACCAATACTCATTAGTACCACGCTGACATGCCATTAAATTAATTAGGTGTGAATCCGAAACACTATCTTTCTGTTGCACTTTATCCATAAATTCCTTTGCTGAAACATTTTGCAGATGCAATTCACTTTTTAAGATATGGTTTACTGCATAAGAAAGACCAGATAAGTCACTCTCAAACAGAAGATGAAACAAATATGGACTACATTGACGAAATCTCGGATCTTCTGCATATAATCTTGTTGTCCGGTACTAAGATGCAGGAATCTGCATAGGTCGATCATCATATCGTGCACCTTCACCTGTAGGGAATAACTGTGGGAAACAACGACCTTCCAAACTTTCTTCCCATACACTAATAGGACTTCCTTTTGCTTTTTTCATCTGAAATAATTCAATAGCATTCCCTATTGCTTCTTTGGAATGCAGTGGATGAACACTGTAATGCTCATAAATTTCTTCACTTCTGGATAAGTCAACTTTTTCAATTTGTCCAATAGACAAATCATTGTCCTCTTCTTCACTTACTTCTTCTTCTACGTATATATTTTTATAGTATTTATTGTTTTTGACTAAATACAACGTTGCCTTTTTGACTTTTCTAACATCCACTAAATCTTGCCAGATTTTCTTACTCTTTGTAGGTACACCATTAACTAGAATAACTAGAGGTTCCTCTTCTACATTTTCAACACCAATTGTCTCCATATTTTTTTTTAAATCAAGTGGCAAATATACAACTCTACCCTTGAATCCTCTTTGTAAATCTGAAGGATTTAATTTGCCAGTCTTAGGCTCCATACGAACAATAGCCTGAAAAGGATGTACACATTGAATCAGAATAGTCTTATAAGTATTTAAATCCATCAGTTCTGATGGAATATTTATCAACTCAAGATTATTATGTACAGCTCTAGCAGGCATTCTTTTTTCATTTAATTTATTATAACAATACTTACAAATACGTTGCTCAAAACCCAAATCAAAATAGTTTTCTACGAACAAATAAGTTGCAAAATCTTTCCACTGACTATTATTTTCATCTTCACTTTTTAAATAGAAATCAACTAACCTAGTTGGACTTTTGTAATGAATGCGTCGACAACACACACAATGAAAATTTGGTTTTTCACCTGCAATGACCTTAAACATTGTTATTTCCCGTTCAAAATTTTCAGTATTAAAATTTCCAACATTTTCTAACACATTTCCTTCTATAACTATATCAGTTTCTGCATTGTCTTCATCTGGACCAAAATAACTTACCTCAATGTCTGCACAAATCTTCTTAACATCTAATTCACATCCATGCAAAAGAGCACTATTTAATTGTTTAAGTTTAATTGCTGGACTTTTTGCATAATACAACTTTCTCACTAATTTTCTCATTTTCGTATGTTGCACTGCTAACATCCTGAAGTGATGAAACACACTCTGGCATATTTTTTTAGAAAGACAAGCCAGAGAATGGCCTTGCAGACCTATTTTTTCTCGCACTCTGCAATGGTCTAATTCTTGCAACATTACAATTGTTTTTTTAAGACTTTCCTTAGTGTACTTACGTGAGAAATTGCGAAAGAAATCAATTGAATCCTGTTGTACACTGCAAATGCTACTACAATTCCAACTGTAAACAGGAGCATTAGGACGCCCCTCTAAAACCTCTCCAGCTATCACCTCTTCTGCATTTGTAACCACAATTTTCTCTTTCTCAATAGCACCACCATCCTTCACCTCGTATGCTCGTCCACTGGTGTCAACTGCATGCAACAAATCGTTACTTTGAAAGTAACTCTCTTCATTAAAAAATGTCTCAGAAGTTGAAGTATGCATCCATTTCCCAGAAAACACTTTACAAAAATTACTTCTATTTATGTGTCTCTTCCATTTACTCTTAGCTTTTAAAACTCTGATTGCCTTATTTAGTGTATTTATTCTATTAATTACTAACATAAATAATTTTCCTTTTGTCTCAAACGCGCGCTCAACAACATCCTCTATATATTTTTTCTACTTATAAAAAGCAGATTTTCTTTTAGAAACTTTTTCCTTTTTTAATAAATTCGAAACTACTCTGTTATAAAACATACGCTTCCTGATTTCCGCAAACTGATTAGTACGTCTTTTGTACATATTTTCCTCTCTGCTGATTTGAGAAACATTTTGCTTTTTCTGGTTTCTCCTTGTAGATACTGATAACTGTTTTTCCTTTTGAAGATTATCCTTTGCATTTTTCCTTTGACATAATGTTTTTAAGAAATCCTTGCTTTTCTTACCAGGAGCACTCTTCTTTTTATCCGTCCTTTGTTGTTTTGATAATTCTTCTTATTCTTTCCTCTTCAAATGGTATGTCCGCTTATACAGCTTTCTTTTTTCATTTCTGGTCGGCATACTAATTTATGTTTCTGATAAAAATGACAATCTGTAAAGAACAAAGATAACAAATATTATAGACTGCTACTAGCATATAACATACAAATTATAACCACAGGTTCATTTTATAAGTAGAATAAAGACAAAGAAACAGTCTCTGAACAGAGTAGGAAATCCTGTAGTAAATGTTGGTTCTACATTTATGACAGTCCATAGCTGTGTCAGCATTATAGACGTATTTTCTGATTCTAATTTTTAAAGCATACAAACAGTACACTGTTTTTCAAGCACTGTCGGTGATCCTAGTGCTTTTAATTTTTTTTACAATAATCTCTTATACACTTCATGAGAACATGTATTGTCACTCTCATAAAGCAGATCAACAACGAATAGTACAAGAAAACTGTCTTAAAGAATGCTTTTGTATCAAAAATAATTTTATTTATTTAAAAGTTCATATTCTAAAAGGACTTGTAGCATAATTTCATCGGGTACTTCTTCAGATTCAAAATTCTCATCCTCCAAACTCTGCTCTTCCCCTTCCACCATCTCTAAATAGGCACTGTCGAATGTATTATCCATAAAGTCCTCATTTTCAGTATCAATGTCCTCCTCAAAAACTCCATCTAGTAATTCCTCGAGTAGTTCTTTAGCGATTTCAAAATTTAATTCACTTTTCTCAGAGTAATTCTCCATTTTTGTACTCTTTTTTGTGTCTTCTATATCCTTTAAAAAAATATAAAGACTAAATTATATCTTTTTCATCAATAGATAACTTAAAACTACCTTTACTAATTTTTAAACTACATACATTTTTATACTTTGTAACTCATTAACTACATATATTAAGATAGCACCTTTCTCTTGTTTGAAAACAAATTGACACTATGAGACTAGACATTAACACTGTTCCTTTTTTTCATTAAATAATTACTGCTGTAAAAAGACTGCTATTCAAACTATATACAGTCTGAAGGGGAGGCTCACATTGCACAAACCATAACATTCACTTAACAGATTACTACTTCCCACAGAGACAGTTGCTTTTATGTTTCAACAGCATACTCAGCATGTGAATTTCATGCTAACCATGAGGAACCACATCATAATAAAGCTCTGCAAATGTATGTAAAACAGTGCACACAGTTAGTACGGTCATAGATATGCAGAAAAGATGCCCATCACACCAAGAGCCATATCATAATACACCTCTGTAAATGAAGAAAAAAGACTGCCAAAGATAATACAGCATGAGTTAGAGAAATAATGAAGACTTAGCAAGAATTATTCCATGGAAACAGCAAAGTATTATAGTGAAAAAATAGATGAACCAGAACTGCATCGAAAAGAACACATGGACAAGGCCCATAAAAAGATAGTGTCAACAGACAGTGGAAAAGTATCTCAAAATACATATCTAGTGCAAGCAGATACAGACATGGCAAAAATAGAAGATAAAATCATGCACCAAACCGAAACTTTGCAAATCTTGAAAAAAAATCTTGCTTATCATTTTAATCTGCACCCAAAAAAATTGCCTTTCAAAAATACCAACTCACCTGAAAAAAAGAATGTGATTGCTGAAAATTCGATAACGTGGAATACAGGTTGTTGCTGTTCAGCACCAAACACTATAAAAAAGAGAAATACTTAAATTTAATTAACATATTACAGACATATTTATTACACAACATACACCCATTGTAGCAAACAACAAGCCTAACAGATAAATTCCCTAAGATTCTCTACCATTAGATATCCTAATGCCTAACTAAGTTCAATAATTGTTTTTTCAACACATCAAATAACTAAATATTAAATAAAATATTAAATATAGAGTAGAAAAGAGACACAGGACAGGAGAGATACAGACTACAAGAGAGAGAGACAGTAGCAGGGAGAGGAACATGCAGAGACAGACCAGCATTCTAAGCACAAATGGAGAGATAGAAAAATAACAGGAGCAGAGAAAAGTCAAGAAAGAGAAGGAAGGTACAATAAAGAAAAAGATGAACATAGAGAAGGAGTCACAGAGTAGAAATAACAGACAGAGCACAAAGGAGACAAAAGACAGGAGGCCCAGGTACAGAGAGGACAGCAGGCAAACAGTACAATAGGAAGAGAGAGAGCAGAAGGAACACAGAGATGGACAAGCAGAGCAGAAGAGAGAGAGAGATGGAGAGAAGAAGGGTGAATAGGAGGGAGAGAGATATACACCACCATACAGACAATGCAGGAGGAAGACTGAGAACAGGAGACAGAGAAAGATACAAAACGAGCACGAGAAGGAGAGAGATATCACAAGGGAGAGTGAAGGTAAGAGTGGTTTCAGGCCAGAAAAGAAAAGATTGACAGAAAGGAAAAAAATATAGTAAAAAGGACAACAAAGACAGAGAGAGCAAGAGAAACAGAAAGAATAGGACACAGAGTGAGGGAGAACAAGAACTGCATAGAGAGAAAATGTATGAGAGACAGGAAAGGCAGAAATCAGAGGATAGGCAACATGGAGAAAAACTGCACAGTAGACAGAGATACAGAGGGCGAGCCAGACACACTAAAATATATGAAGTAACCAGCACAAAAACAGTATGTTGAGAAAAGGAAAACAGCAACACAGATATATGTATACTGACTCCACTAACTTAGTGCAAGAACGTATCTGTTGCAGGAACTTCTGCATAACCTCATACTCACAATTCTTTGTTTCCATTTAGCCCCAACCCTTTCCCCTCTGACCTCTCACCCACCAGTGCATCTCTCTGCCACAAACCACACTGTAAATTTTGCCCTCCATATTTTTGCATGTAGGTATGGTACAACACGTAACATCATACCTACAGCAACTGAGTACTAATACCTTTGACACAGATTCATAGCTGCACAAGTTAAGTAAACAGTCAGCCTACGCCAGGGCTCAAAAGTGGAGCCCAAAAGACAGCAAGCCTACCTTTAAGAAACTGCCTGTGCTGAGACCCGAAGAGACCTGGCCAACTTAAAGCCCTGAAACTATCTTAATGTCTCCTCTCTCTTTAAACCTTTACATTTCACTTTCAAACCACGTGTGCTTTCCATGACACATGCTTTTTTTTTCAGTGTTCCACATTCAACGCCTAGACACTTTTCCCTTTTTAGTATCCGAAGCCGCAACTGCAACATGGCTAATGCACGAATTAATTAGTCTATCTTTCGCGTTTTTTCAGTGTTCAAATTCTATAAATTTCTTCACATAAATAGATACGAGCGGCTCAGTACTCCTACTGTCATAAAACCAAGTCGCTCCCTTTCACTTACAAATGCCTTGAAGACGGCAAAAAAATGTCGGGCAGATTTACAAGCCCCTTACGCCACTTTAGCGTCACTTTTAACATGGGACAAGTGAAGCAAAAGTGTCGCACGGAGCATGTTAATCTGCCCCTATATCTGTATAGAGATGAGTGTACTGAAACATGTAATTAGTCGTTCACATCCAGGCACTTTCAATTACATGACTTATTTAACTAGAAGAGCTGTAATGTTGCATGTCTTTTCAAAGAAACACCAGTGCATGCTATAATGCCGACTTTTTCCTTATTCTTCAACAGTGGTTATTTTTTTTTCATGTAATGAGAATTGTTATGAGTTTTAAACGACAAAGCTTACGCGGTAATAGTCACTCTGCATATGCTTCCCTGTAAGAATGTAGTTTATCCACCCCTACATGGGAACCTTGATGTTTGCATCTGGCCGAGAATTCCAGCCTTGAATTTAAAGTTGAATCGCAAGACATGAACAAGAGCCTTATTGTCACAAAAACAAGTTACCCTACCATCTGTTCACAAACATATCTCTTTCACTTAGCTAACATTCACAAAGAAGTGCATTCCTTATAAAATAGTGACCTTCCTTTACAATTTGCAGAGGTAAATCCCATAATCTTTAACGCATCCTCCACTTCAGGGCAGGCCTATTTTTTTTATAACTACTAAGCAATGGTTTAGTGACTTCTTTGCCAGAAAATATTTGAAGTCATTCTGCTACTCTTCACTCCATAGTCGCCGACCTATTTTTCTGGACTTCCTGTTCTACTACCAGTGCCTGCTGCTTTTGTGTTCCTATTTTGTTTATTACAAAATGGATGTCCGTCCTGTCTTCGCAAACGAGCCGGAGCACTTAGAACTATTTCGCCAGAGGATGCTTGAATACTATGGCATCCTGCCACTTGCGACTTTGAGTGCATCATATGCATTATCATTTCGATTTTCCTATTTCACCTGTGTGCAGCCTGTATTTCATTGCCTGAACTGTGATTTCATGTGGGCCCTGGACTTATGTCTCTGCAACTTGGTATCTTCTGAAGTGAATTACAATCATCTCATGAATCCATTAATTGACCATGAACAGCTTTGTTCCGACGGAGGGATTATGGCCTTTGCAGCGATACATGGAGTTCTGGGTCATTGGAATATATTCACAGCGGCACAAGATTTTTTGGCACACAGCTACATAGAAAAGACACCGAGTTGTCCTCTGATGGTACTAGAGGCTTCGGTAATTCAAGAGCATGTATGCTCTTTTCCTCTTTTCAATTGGATGGCTGACATGTTTTCGGATGATAACAGTGACTTCCTTTTAGAAGCGGTTGCTGCTTATTTCGCCTACTCAGTTGTTAGATGACTCTTATGCAAGCCATTGACGTCTACATTTTTTTCCCTCCCTATCTTTTTCATGTTTTCTTGGACTTCTTTTTTTATATGAACAGACCTAATGGCTTTACTAACAGTGGACATTACAATTTCGTGCTGGTCAGACTTTCGTGTTTTATGTGGACTACATTTTTTTTCCTCACCTACCCGATTTCAAACTAAACTTTTTATTGAACTCTAATTTCAACAATTCAGTTGCATATCTTATCTTATCTTCTTTGAAACGTACTCGGAGCAAAGGGTAATATATGCTACATGTGCCCTGATTAATGTGTAAAGTTAGCATGAGTTTTTTATAAGTTTAAACACCATTTTCCCTTTTAGCTGCTTATTTGCACCTCACACACCTCTGCTGCTTTAGTTTTCCATGTACTGAAATATTTTCAATTCATACGAGAAAAATATGTTCTTACACTAATATTAGCCTTACTTTTTGAGCTGTATCTCAGCTGGAGTACTCAAACCATCAAAGGATATGTCAATACAGTAGTTGTTCTCAACACTGATTTTCGAATGTTCCAACAGATAACATACATGCAGCTCCAGCCAACTTGTGGCTTTTCGCACGTTTTTTTTCCCCTACACAATAGTGTGCGCACCCCGCAACTTTTATGGTCCTGACGAATGCTGAGCTAATCCGCGTATTTACCAGCAGAAACATGTTGACCGATTATTTTATCTAAGGACACAGGTTTCCTAATATAGAACCTAGTTTGGTCCGTACATACACGTTTTTAATCTCAATACAGGTTGGCCTCTATTAAATTTTTTGTACGGGTTTCAATCTTGTATTTTTTAAATTTCGCACTAACAGTTAAATTCACATTTTTAGTTATATCACTGTTACACACATCACCATCCCGCTCCGCTGTAATTCAGGCGTTGTAGCATGCTGGGGGGGCACTCGGCCACCCCAGCGGGGACCCAATGATGAAGCATGTCACCAACTAGTGGTGAGTGAGGGTCCTTTTACAAAGAGGAAGACTTGTCTTCCTCTGATGTTTGTAAACACATAAGGGCAAAGGTTGCTATTTGTGGGCTGCCACTTGGGGGTTACCACAATTTGGTTTACCTAAGTCTGGTGGGGGATCAGTAGAGTTTAACACATATTTAATTTGTTATTGGTTCTTTTGTCACTGAGTCACTCCTAAGTTGTTTTTTTGGCATATTTACAAGGAAAGCATTAAAATTATTGTCACTTTTGCGCCAGGAAAGTGCCGCTAAAGCAGCAATATTGGGCTTCATAATAGGCTCTTGAAAATTCCTGAGAATTCCAATACAAGCCCAGGTTTACAGCAGAACATTTTAACGCTATCCTTGTAAATATGCCCATTATAGTCTCCTAAATTTACAGTAAAAAAAATTGTCACCTACTACAAATTTTTATTCTTGCCCGGGATCCCATCCTATGGGCGTCTATACAAAGTTGGGGACCATGGGTGGAGCCTTAATGTCTCTATGGTCACAGCCAGCTCCCCGCGTCCTTCTGAAGCCGCCATTACTTTTCCACATGGGGACCTGCTAATATGCAGCTCCCCATTGGGAAAAGCAATCTGCTTTGCATTTAGAAAAGAGAGAGCAGGTTTCCCTGTTCTCTCTTTCAAAATTCAAACCAAGTTTGCTATGGCAGGGTGGGAGCTTCGGCTCACACCCTGTCATAGCAAACAGCAGTGTAGTGTCCTGGTAAGACAACCAATGATTATCAATCCCATTATCGCCGTTTTAGCGACAGTTTGCTGCCGCTATTGGGGTGATAATTTTAACGCTGTGTTTGTAAATATGCTCCTAAGTTTTGGAATGTGGACAATCCCGTCTCCCATGTAAATAGCCACAAAGAATTTAGTGAAGTGTACACTGTGAAACGTGAAGCAGCAATGTCTGATTGGGATCGTTAAAGAATTGCCCATTGTTGAGTACAGAGTAGTCAAATTGTACATGTGGTTTTGTAACGCCAGTGGCTATTGCTTGCGCCCTCTCTTGAGGTTAATTTGAAGAGCTGTGTACTTCTTTTGTTCCTAATGTACAGAGTGTTCTGTCGTCTGTTTGATTTCTCCTCTGTCAGGTAGAGGACTTTGGGTAATATGACGGTTACTGTACAGCCAGCACCTTTGAACCCTACCCCCAAACTGCTTACTGCCTGTTACAATAGTAACAGTTCATGGAACACTCAATTGAGCACACAGGTCACAAGTTCAGCACACAATGTTGCTAATCCAAACAGCAAGTGTGCTTGACTTTTCAGAATTTTTCATAGGAACCGTTAATTGCAGCTACAGCCTATTAAAAAAGGGAGAAGAGCTGGTAAAGAGTTAGCGCGGGTATTAGGCTTCTAGTTATAAACATCATTCTTTTCTTAGTAAAACCTTGAGCCACGTCAGTTATTCTTTTACAAATTAAAGGGTATCATTTTAACGGCTTCCTTGTAAATATGCCCCCAAGTACTTTGTTAATGTCACATGTGAATTGGGCGCAGAAGGGTACAGAGAAGTTTTGTAGTCTAGGAGACGGTCACCTTCCTGATAATTATTTACTAATTGTTCGAGGAGTTTGAGGCAACTTAATTCTGAAGATTGTCATACTCAGGATCTTTATCTTAATATGCAGGATGTGCCTCGGCAGTCTCTGAAGCCTCGTGGTGCTAGGCAGTGCCTTATTTGTTTTGCAATCACACGGGCAGTACTTATGGTGTTTTAAAGTGATACACTCATAGAAATCTTGCACTTGTATAATTACTCAGGATTTATGTGCCTAAGAGTTACTTACATTATTTTCTGTGGGTGCACTGTAATATTAAATAGTATTGACTTTGAAATCTTTTATAGCAGATGATTATCACACTAAATAATGGTCAAATGTTGTGATACAAAAAAGACCTATACACTGACTTATTTATTTATTTTTTTAAATGCTCCTTTATTAAAATAGAAATAAATAAATAGAAATGTAACTTTAACAGAACAGTATAATAAACAAAATATGGGATGGACTCCAGTGGTAGCAGCGTTGTTAACCTACAAAACAAAAATGAAACATAAGTGTGTGTGCTATGTAGAAGAGGTAAAAAAAAATAGTTGGAATTAAAGGATCATAGTGAAAATGGAAGGGAGGGATGTGGGTGGAAGTGAGAAGCGGAGGAAAAGTTAAAGTAGAGGGGCAGGAGGAGATAGAGTGTCGGCTTATTGCACTCAGTCTTTAGTGCTTACTGTTCGTCACTCGTTTGCCTAGGACGCAGGGATCTGCGAGATAGAGTGTGGTTTAAGAAGTCTTTAAAATTAAATACTTGAAGCCAGAGATTGCCATTGTTTGATAATATAGTCCTACATTATCACCTACTGGAAAATCGCTTGTAAGCACCTGTGCACCCAGAGTGCTGCACCCCAGTCCCTACCCCACAATGTGCTCAATTGTAGGTCTTGCCCACTGAGGCTTCACAGCTCACCTTCCACCACTGGTGTGTCCCTCGACGTGTTGGTGCAAGTTCCGAGTCCGGGATACATTTGTATGGAAGAGCAGGTCTCCAAAATGGAACGGTGTCTTGATACTGCCATGGAAGGTGTTAGAATGCTCAGGGCATTCTAGCAGGAGAGAGTCCCGCTCAACCCCTTTCAGTGAATCAATTATTTTCTGTAAAGAGAGAAGTAATTTAATGCTGGGAACGTTTGCAGGTAAATGAATGTTTATTTTGAGCTTGATAGAAAATAGGATTTGAGTGCATCCTTTGTTTTTGAAGTACTATCAATTGTTACTGATAATCATGGTTCAAAGAGGAGTTGCAGTGCACGAGAAAACACAAGGTTAAATAATAATATATCATGCAAATGTTTATATACATGGGAATAGAGCATATGCTAGAAGCTTAAAGTTTTCGTGTAACGCAGTGGCGGGAGCCTGTGTGCATGTACACTCAGTAAGGAAGTAATTAAAGTGTCCTAAAAGCTAACGTCACGTGTCTGTAGAGCAGCGCATGTTGCTGGCTGAGAGCTATAGTATGGTCCAGTAGGTCCTTAAAATTAGATCGATGTGATTGAATGAGGTGAGAGATTACATCATCACGGAAGGCAAGATCGCTTTTTCTCACATGCACACTCAGGGTAGTGCACCCTAGCCCTCCCGCAGATTCACCCTCAACAGGAGTCTGTAGGGCAGCGCTGCTTATAGGCTTAGGCCTACCTTATGGAACAGATGGTATTTAAAATAAGACAGAGATGTGACTGAATGAGTTCAAAGATCACAAATTAACATAACACTTGCCAATATTGCTTATTCGCACGTGTGCAGTGTGCCTGATGCATCCCACCCCTATCGTACGTCCGCGCTGAAGAGGTGTCTGTAGGGAAGTACCCGCTGGCTCAGATCTACAGTATGGTCCAGCAGGTCTTTAAAATGATTCAGAGATGAGACAGAATGAAGTGAGAGATCATGTCATTATGCAGGACAATATCGTTTGTTCACACCACGTTTAATTGGATGCCTTGTGCACCTAGCCCGCTCTGCTTACCTTTTGCAAACACTGCACACTATGGACAGCAGGGTTCATAACATGAAAAGAGAAATAGTGTGAGAGAGAGGAAGAGAGAGAGTAAGAGTGAAGAGAGGAAAAGAGATAAAGAAAAAATGAGAGAGAGAGATGAAGAGAGAAAGAAAGACATTGAAAGTGTGAGAGAGAGAAAGGAATAGATGGAGCAGGAGAGGTAGTGTTGATACTGAAGAAAATCTTTGCAGCTCACCTTTTTGCCACCGGTGTGTGTCCAACCGCGTGCCGGGATATAGTGTACCCTCAAGTTTAGTGATCTGAAAGATAGTGTACAATTAGTAATTGCAGAGTGCATACAACTGCACATGTATATTTCTGTGTTATGTCTTGGCACACCCAGGCTACTGTATTACATCAAATCGCACTACAAGGAGGTGTCTGTGCGCTCTTTTCCTCCCAGGGTGCTATACCCCATGCACCCCCACTGCATAGCAGTGAGTTCTCATTACTGCGCACCCAGACTGCTGCACCCCATCCACTCCCAGTGTCCAGAGGTGAGTCCCCTTTCCTGCACACCCAGACTGGTGCAACCTATCCACTCCCACTGCCCGGAGGTGATTTTACAATCCAACGAACTCAAGTTGCTGTATACTATCCACTCTCCCAGCCCAGAAGTGACTTCTCGTTGCTTCGGAAAGAAGCTTCTCTGCTCACCTTGTGCCACCAGTGTGTTTCAAAGAGGGTCCACCACGTGTCGAAACAACCTTCTCAGGCGTTGTTAAGATGGCCAAGCATCATTGTAGATTCCTCAAACGTTGAGCTGCAGAGGTGTTGGGGGGGACGCCAATTCGTGAAACACAACCTGTTGGATAAAAAGGAAGATAAGATTGTGCGTCATCTATTCATCAAAGGAGAGAGGAAGAGAGAGTGAGAGAGTGACTCTGAAAACAATATTCGCAGCTCAACTTTTTGTCACCGGTGTGTCTTCCACCACATGCCGGGTCATAGTGCACCCTGAAGCTCCACATCTAAAAGATAGTAGAAGAAAGGTGTTATGATTGGTAATTGCCACTATCTTAATGTGGAGTAGAATAACAACCATTTGTACGGTTTCAACTTGTTTAATGGGCTTCAATTTATGAACAATTAGTAGAGTAGTAATGTTCTCCATCCGGTTATAGAAAACAAGTGGTGCGCAGTCATACATGTGGTTTCAATTATCACGCCCGTGTCTGGGCACGATAATTGAAACCTCATGTGGTATTGGAGTCTATTATGCCCAGCAAGTGCGTAATAGAAACCAATAGGCCATGGACGGAGCAATGCGCCCGCCTCTGCCCAATTGCGTGCAGTCTTTTAGAATAACTCGCTCGCAAAGCTCAATGGGTTAGCACGGAAGGAAACAGACATGCACAAGCGTGTGCGATTCGTAGGTTAGTTTCATATCCCCATTTTTTCACATAGAAAATGTCTTGTGCTGCGTGAACTGTGCTGTGCACTAAAACTAAGGCACGAGCTGTACTTCGCACAGCAACGGAGGTGCGAGTCCTAAATGAATTGAGAAAGGAAAGGTTGTCAAAATAAGATGGTAAATTTAAGGGTATATAGTATAAAAAAATCTACTTCGGGCTTTGTCAAGCAGGGGCTGGGAAAAAAGGGGGTCCCAAAACGTGTTTTCCCCATGCAATTTCCCATAGGAACCGTTAATCGCGGCTACAGCCCGAACTGCTGAACGGAATACACCAAATTTGGTAAATAGGTAGCGCTTGGTTTAGACTCGTGCCTTTTAGTTAAATGGTGTAAATCTGTTCAGTAGTTCCTTAGAAAATCAAAAGTAAAATCATTGATATATCTATGGCAGCGGTGGATCCGCGCATCCTGAGCACACCCTGAGCGTACCCTTACGATCACAAGCTGCATTCTTATTGGTTGTCAACTTTATGTCAGCACTCCAAACCAGGAAGTGTTGGCAGCCATTTTGTATCTCGGTAGAAGCGAGGATCAAGAAATCAGTGGAACAAGTGTTCAAAACGTATAAAGGGAGCAGATTAGAAGTATCTTGACCCTCTAGACCTGCTTAGGGGGTGTCACAAGGACCCCCAGGGCTTCAAAATTATTATTATTATTTTTTTTTTTAAATGGAGAAATGTGCGCAGGGTGCATGGATCCGCTGTAAAAAAACAAAAAACCATGCGCGGGCTTCTGTGCTTGTTTAAAAATGAGCTACCGGGGGGCCAAATCATAGGGTCTAAAATATTACATTTGATGGGGGTCCAGAGGGACCCTGTAGCACGGGGACCGCCATCTCTCGGTGCTACTAAATAAATGGGTGGGGGGCTCAAAGGTACTCCTCCAGTAAAATACTTGGGTGGGGGGGCTTAAAGGCCCTCTGCAGCCCCAGGGACCGCTACTCTTTGGGTCTTTCAAAAAAAAATGGGTGGGGCTCAAAGGTCCCTCTAAGCCTCGGGGATCATAACCCTCTGGGGCTTTTTAAATTGTGAGAGGGGGGTCGCGCTCTGTCATAGCAAAACCTGAGGGTATATTAACAAGGGCCATTTCACCGCATATAAAAAAAATGACAAAAATGCGGTGAAAATTATATCACCCTGTTTACTAGGCGACGCTAAGATGCATTAACGGGAAACATCCTTTACAACGCAACTTTTACCACGCAGTGCCTTTACCACGCAACTTTTACAACGCAAACCATTACAACGCATTGCGCTGGGGGGCGCTCTAGGATAGGGAATACGTTTAATTTACTATCCAACACCTTCCCTAGTGTCCACGGGAACTGGAGTTGGAATAGTAAATTAAACTATTCACTATCCAGCACCCCAAAGCGCTATGCATTGTAAAGGTTTTCGTTGTAAAAACCGCGTGGTAAAAGCATGCGTTGTAATGTCATGCATCCTGCATTAACGTATGTTAGCAGTCGGTTTGCTAACGGCTCACCTCGCATTTCCAATGAGTTGCAATGTAGGCGTTCCCAGAGGCAAGGTAGGGGTTCCTATTACAATAGAACATGTAAGAGGGAGGTGCGACAATAGCGTTGTATTTACAAGTCGGCCCTGGACTTAAAGAGCGATAGCAAAACTCTCACTAATTGTGGTTTATGCCGGATCCTAACATCTGCTCTGAAGTAGACTTAAGCATGTTTAATATGCGGGGTGGATTGATATGTCAAGTCCACAGTATTACATTAACAAGCTTTTCACTTGCGAACATGAATTATCTCTGTATTTTTCGCGATATTTGGGGCATATTTACAAGGACAGCATTAAAATTATAATTGCTTTTGCGTCAGGAAAGTGCTGCTAAAGCAGCAATTTTGGGCTTCATAGTAGACTCTTGAGAATTCCTGAGAATTCCAATAGAAGCCCAGGTTTACAGCAGAACATTTTAACGCTATCCTTGTAAATATGCCCATTATAGAGTCCTAATTTTACCGTAAAAAAAATTGTCACCAAATACTAATTTTTATTCTTGCACGGGATCCCATCCCATGGGCGTCTATACAAAGTTGGGGACAGTGGGTGGAGCCCTAACGTCTCTATGGTCCCAGCCAGCACCCCGCGTCCTTAGGAAGCCGCCATTACTTTTCCACACGGGGACCTGCTAATATGCAGCTCCCCATAGGGAAAATCAATCTGCTTTGCATTCAGAAAAGAGGGAGCAGGTTTCCCTGTTCTCTCTTTCAAAATCCAAACCTAGGGGCCGATTATGATTATGGTTCTTCCGCATTCCCTGGGCCGGCGGAAGCCACCGCTGGCCCGGAGGATGCGGAAAAACCGCTGCGGAGCCTCCAAAGACCCACCGCCATATTAGGATGGCTGGTGGGTCTTGAATTACGTCCGCCGCTTTTCCACCGCGGTCTCATGACGACCGCGGTGGAAAAGCCCTAATATGGTGGTGGTGTCTAATAGACACCGCCAGCCATATTAGGATAATGGGAAAGACATGCTTTTCCGCGGCGGCTTTTCCGCCGTGGAAAAGCATACAGACTTTCACTTTGGGGGCCTGTTGCGGGCCCCCTGGGGGAAGGGAGGGTGGGGGGTGCACATGGGGGGTACCTATGTTACCCCACTGCATTTGCGTGCACAAAGCAGCAGGCACAAAGCAGCAGGCACTGCGCGGTGCCTGCCGCTTTGTGCATGCAAATGCGATGCATGCATTGTTAGCCTTGCGGCAGGTGCAGCTTGAAGCTGCACCCGCCGCAATGTTAAAGATAGAGGATGTGACCGCCACCCTGGCGGTCACATCCTAATCTGCTTGGAGGGAACGCCGCAGCCCCTGCGGACGTTCCTTCCTCCTCAGGGGTCGCGGACGGACTCAAGTCCGTCCACGATCATAATTTGGCCCCAAGTTTGCTATGGCACTGTGGGAGCTTCGGCTCACACCCTGTCATAGCAAACAGCAGTGTAGTGTCCCGGTAATGTTGTAAATAAAACGGCGATAAGGTAAGCATTCGCTGAAGACATGCTATTATGTCTTTATAGTAGTTTTCCCGCTCATACTTGAAAGTACGGCCGGACTCCATTTTGATTTTCCGGCTTCCATCTTGTAGGCTACATTTCGCCATGTGCTCGCCACGAGGCAAGTCCTACCTCATTGACCGTCACCCCTGGAGTTTGCTCAGCAACAAGCTATAAATAGTTCCAGCTTATCTAGCGCATGCCCATTACCTGATCCTCGAAAGAATCCCGCAGCCTTTTATGAGGAAGTTGAGGGGGCATTGAATTCTTGTACTATGACCTTGGCCGATATTGATTTGTTCTTCGGGCTTATATTACCACCAGATATGTGGAGATCAATACGAAAGGTTGATGATCTTCCGGCATTTAAAGCTCGATGGGCGGATCTTGAGGATGAGGACAGGGAGAGAAAACCAGCACAGAAGCCGCCCCAGTCGATTTTGGATCTTCCTACTGCTATTGTAGCTAAATTAAAGACGCTTATCCCCCCTAAAAAGATTGATTGGACTATGCTGGTGTCATGTAAGCAGAAGGTAGATGAATCGGTTTCAGACTTCTTTACACGATTTGAGGAAACTTTTCATGATTTTAGCGGTCAGTCGCTTACGGACGACACGGGTTGACATCTTTTTGTTGATAAATATGTTTCAAATCTATTACCAAGTATAGCAGCTCAATTGAAAGCAAGCGAAAGTTCTTGGACGACTTCGACACCTGCATTCCTCCTGACGATGGGTAAGTATTACGAGCATCAGGAATTAGAGGCAAAGGGTAGTGAGGAAAAGAAATCTAAAGATCTAAAAATGAAGGTTATGTTAGCGCAAGTATATGGGCCGCCTCGTAGGGGTAACGATCGGGGCGGCAGGAATTTTTCTAACTTTCCTTCAGGCCGTACTGACTTGGCCCGGGATCAATGTGCGTATTGTAGGCAGTAAGGCCATTGGGCGAATGAGTGCCCGGTATTGGGTGCACAGCGCCAGGAGCGTGGGCAAGGGTCTATAAGGGGTAGAGGAAATTTTTCAGGCCCTAGAAATAACATGAATGACCGAGCTAGATTTGATTCTAATGTACGACCCCGAGATGGGTCTAATGTTTTTGATCGACCAAATCAGTACCAAATGTCTGACTATACACCTCCCGAGCGGCATGATTCGCAGTATGCATAGGATTGCGTAGGATGGGGTAAGGAACCAGTTGAAGTGCCAGTAGATCAGAGGGGTCCTTATGTTACAGCACATGTTTTGGGCTCTACTGATAGGTTCCTCGTTGATACAGGAGCTACTCGTAGCGTTTTGTCCAAAAACTTGGTTCTGAGGGCTCCCCTGTCTGGCTCAACAATTACGTCAATAGGGTTCGATGGAACACCTTCTGTTAGCCCACTATCACAACCTCTTGCACTTTATGTAGATCAGTTTGCTGCACCATGCCCATTCCTACTTTCCCCGAACACTCCTGATAATATCGTCGGCCTGGATATGCTCAAACATTTTCGGGCCACGATACGGTGCTCCCCTGAGGGAGTACGTGTTATTTTAAATGACAATTATCCATCAATGGAGAGAGTGTACATGATTACCGTAGAGGCTGCATTGGCCTCTTTGCCTGCATCTTTGTGGGCCACGTCCGATACCGACGTGGGACAGATGATCATCCCTCCGGTGCATATTAGTGTAAAGGAGGGAGCTGTGCTGCCATGCCTGCCTCAGTATCGGATTTCACAGGAGGGGGAGGAGGCGCTCATACAGATATTGCAGGACTTGATTAAAGTAGGGGTGGTTGAAGAAGTTCCATATAATGTGTGTAACAGTCCTATACTACCGATTTTGAAAAAAGACACTGACACCAAGATTTATCGATTTATTATCGATTTGAGGGAGGTCAATAAGATTGTGATACCTCAATACCCAGTGGTTTCTGATATCACGACACTCCTTACTTTGGTCCCACCAACTGCAACAACGTTCTCTTTTATAGACTTGAAGAACGCCTTCTTTTCGCTCCCTATTCATCCTGATAGCCGATACCTCTTCGGTTTCACGTTGAATAATAGATCGTACAGATTTTGTAGAGTTCCTCAAGGCTATACTGAGAGCCCTAGCATTTACAGTCAGGCGTTGAAACGACAATTAGATTCCTTTGTTTTACCTGACAGTGTGGCGCTTATACAATATGTCGATGACATCTTGTTGGCCGCCGACACCCCTGAGCAATGTGAACAGTGCACTTTGTCCTTGCTTACCTTTATGGTATCCCACAATCACAATGTCTCGAAGAAGAAACTGCAATATTGTGGACCAAAGGTGACCTACTTAGGTCACCTTTTGTCTAAGGAGGGGCGTGCACTCACACAAGATCACATTCAAGCTATCTTAGACACACCAGTACCAACTACGCAGAAAGAGGTTCGAGATTTTCTGGGCCTTACATCTTTTTGTAGACAGTGGATATTGGGGTTTTCATACATAGTTAAACCATTGTTAGGCTTGTTGACAAAGGATACCCCAGTTGCCCTTCCATTGACGGATGAATGTGAGAATGCTTTTCATTAATTACGTCAGGCCCTTTGTTCGGCACCAGTATTTGGCACCCCTGACTATACAAAGCCCTTTACATTGTATGTGCATGAGAGAGATGGATGTGCGTTATCAGTGTTAGTGCAGATGCACGGCGATAAGCAGCGCCCTTGTGCATACTTCTCGGCAGTACTTGATCCTGTTGCCCGAGCGTTGCCTGGATGTTTTCGCTCAGTTGCGGCGACAGCTGTGTCAATACGCCAGAGTGAAGGGATAGTTTTATCTCATAAGCTGTTGGTGTTGGCTCCCCATGCTGTTGATGCCCTTTTGAATCAGATGAAGATGCAGCATTTAACTAGTGCTCGTTTGACAGGATACGAGCTGACACTGTTGGCTCCTCACATAACGTTGAAGAGATGTGCAACACTAAACCCAGCCACGTTGTTGCCCTTTCCAGCGACTCAGCCTGAGGCGCAAGAGACGCATGACTGTGTCTTTGTGACCGAGGAACAGACAAAGGGTCGTATTGATTTACAAGATACGCCCTTTACAGATGTGGATGGAGAGCTGTGGGTGGATGGGTCCTGTTTAAAGTTACCAGATGGAACCACTTCCGCAGCATATGCAATTACCACATTACACACGATAGTGGAGACAGCACGCATACCACAGAAATCAGCTCAGGCAGCAGAACTGATAGCGTTGATACGAGCTTGCGAGCTTAGTGCAGGATTATGTGTGAATGTTTACACAGACAGCCGCTATGCTTTCGGAGTAGCGCACGATTTCGGCCTGCTCAGGAAGGAAAGGGGTTTTTTGACATCACATGGAACTCAGATCATGTATGGAGAATTAGTACAACAGCTTTTGACCGCACTGACGCTCCCTAAGAGAATAGCTATAGTGAAATGTAGTGCACACAAGAAAGTGACAGACAAAGTGGGACAAGGAAACACTTTTGTAGATTGAGTAGCACGTGAAACTGCGATGCAGCCTGACTCCACTTCGATGTATGTTGTGAAGTCACAAGCTGAACGGTACTAGAAATGCAAAAGACTGCTACTGAAAAAGAACGAGAGCAATGGTCCAAAGATGGAGAATTGGACGATAAGGGTTGTTGGAGGAATAAGCAGATGGATAGGTGGAAGTTACCTACAGCCTTCGTACAACCTATGGTTCATATGGCACATGGGTTAGCACATGTTGGAGCTTCGGCAATTGTGAAATTGCTTACGCAAGTGTGGGAGCATCCAGAGATTGCTAGCACAGCTAAGAGAGTGGTACAGACCTGCATGATTTGCCTTAAATATAATCCGGGAAAAGGGACACGAACTCCAGCAGGAGGATTTGCAACACCCACTGCACCTTTTGAAGTATTGCAAATGGATTATATTCAGCTGGAACGCTGCAATAATCTGAAGTACGTCCTGGTTGTGGTTTGTGCATTCAGTAAATGGATCGAAGCATACCCTACTAAGTGTAATACTGCAATGACTACTGCTAAGGTGCTTCTGAAGGAATTCTTTCCTCGTTTCAGTGTTTGTAGATTGTTGTGGAGTGATAACGGGCCCCTTTTTGTGGCGGACGTTATTAGGTATGTCCTGAAGGGATTAGGCATCGTGCAAAAGTTCCACGCAGTATTCCACCCACAATCAGCAGGATTGGTAGTAAAATACAATGGCACCTTAAAAGTGAAAATTGCGAAAATACAGGCTTCCACTTCTCTGAGTTGGCCAGACGCTCTGCCTTTGGCGTTGTTGTCTATCAGATCGGTACCACACTTTCGGACGGGCTTAACGCCCTATGAGATTGTTTTCGGGCGCCCCATGAATATATGGGGGTGCCCAAACCGAGTTCAGTGTATGATGTACCTTGTGTTTTAATGAATGACTATTTGGCACAATTAACTGATAGCTTGGTTTCCATTCATCAACAGGTTCGAGAAGCACTCCCTGATCGGTCCACAGGAGAAGGTCATAATCTCCAGCTTGGTGACTTTGTCCTCGTGAAATCGTTTGAGAGGTCGAACAGTCTGGAACCGAGATGGTGTGGCCCTGAACAAGTCCTCCTAGCCACGAGAACAGCAGGACGGGTGACGAATTGCAAAAACTGGATTCATTCGATACACTGCCGGAAAGTGCAACCTGATCTGGTGGAACCTGCTGTACTGACTGACCATCGAGATATCCTGACTACGGAGAGAGGCCGTGCTGTGGTACCTGACGATACTGAGGAGTTCTTCCTGGACCAAACAACGCCTGCATCAAGAAGATACAATCTACGACCAAGAAAAGAATCTGCAATTGTATGAGAAGTTGTCAGAACGGTCCCTAGGTTTGTGAAACGGAGAGCCAATGAGGCAAGGGGGGGGATCAGCCATGCATTAGAGTAGTGACACCCATCTTGGCCCGATGGTGAAGAAAACAATGGCTACCTCAGGGGTAAGAGTTCTGACAACACTTTAGTTTCAGGAAGATACTGTGTACTTTGCTCGAGATGGATAAAAGAAAGATTTTTGGTTCTGTAGGGTTCATTCTCGTCATAGCAGTCATTGCTACAGTCATGTGGTTTGTTGAGGAGAAAGCTCCTGCCCGTGAACTGTATGTTGTTTCTACTCCAGTCCCTGATGAGCACTTTTTCTATACACTCCCATATCAAGAGCTGAAACATCGACAGTCATATTTGAATAACACTTTCATTCAGATGTTGCATCATACCCACGTTGCTACAAATGCCACAGACTGTTGGATATGTGGGATGATGCCTGCGCATCAAAAGAAAGGGGGAACGCTGTTCATACCGCTTCCCTTTTCTCACAATGGCTCTTGTAGACGATGGTACACTTTGCTTTTTGCCACAAGAAAGCCCATAGTTGGACAATTGATTTTCAAACTGAATAAATAATGTCATCAAGCTAAAGATGGCTATCCACAAGCTAACGGAACTATATGGGAGTGGGAAGAGTATCGACCGGACAATGAATCGACTCCTTATATCTTCACGAACACTAGAGACACTGTTGGACAAGAGAAATTTGTGATTTCTGTGGCCCAAGCACAAGCTGATTTATGTGTACAAAGTATAGGCCATATTCCTGTAGGTGTTAGTGATTGTACTGTTGTATTGAACATTGATGGCCTGAACAACAGTACTTTCCTTGCTTCACATAACACCTATTTTGTATGTGGGAATAAGGGCTATTATCGATTACCAGCCGGTTGGTCTGGAGTATGTTAGTATCATTTCTATTGCCACCTGTATTTTTGGCACCTGCATCATATCATAAAGACTTGAAGTTGTTGAATAATGTAACTGTGAACAGATTTAAACGGACCTTATCCATAGATGATGTTGATCAGACAGACACTAGTCTGCAGCAGTATATAGATTTCAATTTAGGACTGTTTTTCTTTGTGGGAGCTGCTCTGAATAGCAGGAAAATACAGCGATTGACAAGAGTAGTAGAAGGTGTTACTAATCAGACTGCAGCAGCTCTTGGGAACCTTACTGAAGAGCTACAAATTACCAGGATTTTTGCTTTGCAGAACCGAATGGCTCTCGACGTTATGTTAGCAGATAGGGGTGGAGCCTGCAGAATTATTGGAAGTAGCTGCTGTTTTTTCATACCTGACCATACTCCTTCTGTGTATAAAGCCATTAACAAATTGCACAAAATTGCAGCTGATATACATCAAGAAAATGGGTCTTGGACTTTCTCTGGGTGGTTCTGGACCTTAATTTCTATATGGGGTTGGAAGGTCCTCACTGGACAATGAATAATTGTTGCTGTATTATTCACCTGCTGTGTATGCATTCAATGTAGCCCTATGATATGTTCGTTATGTGTTCCACTTTGTGTGCCCAATAAACAAGCTGTTGCGGATGAGGCCCATAAGAAAACTATAACTAGCGAGATAGCGGATATGATGAGCATCGATATAAACGATGACTATTTGGATTATCCAAGAAAACCGAATGTCTTCAGCAAATGCTGAAAGGGTCGTCTGTTGTAAATAAAACGGCGATAAGGTAAGCATTCGCTGAAGACATGCTATTATGTCTTTATAGTAGTTTTCCCGCTCCTACTTGAAAGTACGGCCGGACTCCATTTTGTTTTACGGCTTCCATCTTGTAGGCTACATTTCGCCATGTGCTCCCCACGAGGCAAGTCCTACCTCATTGACCGTCACCCCTGGAGTTTGCCCAGCAACAAGCTATAAATAGTTCCAGCTTATCTAGCGCATGCCCAGTACATGTAACATCTGTTTCTGCTTAGAGGGGATCGGAATGTGTATTCGGGGGACTTTATGAACCGTTAACTCCACCCATGTATCGATCATGCTTGAGAAATGTCCTTATATGGTTGTAAATCATGCTTTTGAGCTGTAACCGCCCACTTATAAGCCTCTTCTTTTTGTATAAAAGGGGACCGCATGTACGTGTTCTTTGTGCTACCTTGTACAATACTGCAGAGTGTTGTGTGGGCTGTAGTACCACCTTTAAAGGTTTATTAAACTATGTTTTTGTATTTCCAGTTTCCGTGCCAATCTCTTATGTAGTCTGAGGACTTTGCGTACAGAAGGGCGAACCCTTTCGCACTCGCAGGCCTTGCAGAGACCTGTATTCATCAGTAAGACAACAAAGGATTATCAAGCCCATTATCGCCTTTTTAGCGACAGTTTGCTGCCGCCAAAGGGGTGATAATTTTAACGCCGTGTTTGTGAATATGCTCCTAAATTTTGGAATGTGGATAATCCCGTCTCCCATGTAAATAGCCACAAAGTATTTACTGAAGTGTACAATGTGAAACCTGAAGCAGCAGTGTCTGATTGGGATCGTTAAAGAATTGCCCATTGTTGAGTACAGAGTAGGCAAATTGTACATGGGGTTTTGTAACGCCAGTGGCTATTGCTCGCACCCTTTCTTGAGGTTAATTTAAAGAGCTGTGTACTTCTTTTGTTCCAAATGTACACAGCGTTCTGTCGTCTCTGTTTAATTTCTCCTCTCTCAGGTAGAGCACTTTGGGTAATATGACTGTTACTGTGCAGCCAGCACCTTTGAACCCTACCCCCAAACTGCTTACTGCCTTTTACAATAGTAACAGTTCATGGAACACTCAGTTGAGCACACAGGTCACAATTTCAGCACACAATGTTGCTAATCCAAACAGCAAGTGTGCTTGACTTTTCAGAATTTTTCATAGGAACTGTTAATTGCAGCTACAGCCTCTTATTGAAAAGGTAGAAGAGCTGGTAAAGAGTTAGCGTGGGTATTACGCTTCTAGTTAAAAACATTATTCTTTTCTTAGTAAAACATTGAGCCACGTCAGTTATTCTTTTAAAAAATTAAGGGGTATCATTATAAGCATGGGCGAATTTTGCGAATCTCGCGTTCGCGAACTTTGCGGATTTGCGAACTCGCAATCCGCAAAATCCGCGAATTCTCACGAATTTGCGGATTTTTTTTTGTGTGTTCGCGCGGGTTTCTGCCAGTTCGCGAGGGTTTTGTACAATTTCGCAAACGCGAACTTACCTGTCGGGTCGCAAGTTTTGCGAACTTGTTGTTTCTACGTGTCCAGCCTGTTTGGGACACTCTTCTTCATCACTGCCACTCTCTATCACCACTGCCACTCTCTGACTACTCATGCCACCCTCTGGCCCACCCATGCCACCCTCTGTTTCATCACAGCACCCTCTGGTGTACATTATTGTGGCAAAGCAAAGCACACCTTCCCTGCCTCAAGTGACCTGAATTAATTTGGGGCTGATTAATGTGTCACAGAATATTTTTTTAGCTGGCACCTGCTTCCTTAGTGCTTCCTGATTAGTGATCTTTTGCACTTGCTAAGTGCTTTCATTGTTGCAAAATTAGTTACAACACCTGCCCTGCCCCAACTGACAATAATGAATAAGGGGCTGATTAATGTGTCACTGGATTTGAACTTCCAGCCTGGCTCCTGCTTGTCTGCCTTAGCTGTAATTCAGGACCTTTGTGTAACTATTCTGAGGGTCAGAGCAGGGTCACATAATAGTTGCAAGTAGACAACTGAACTCTGGAGGGGCCCCTCAGGAAGCACTACAGGAAATGGCTACTAATGATGAGCTTGAACTTTTGAACCTGGTAAGTAGTTTCAGTTTTGCTAAAATCGTATTTCTGCAATTTAGCACTTATTCGCGGGGCGCGAAGTTGAACTGGGAAGCCGCGAACTCACGCGAACAGTGCGAGCAAGCCATAAAATCCGCTGCTCGCGGATTTGCGGATTTTGCGGGAAATTCGCGAATCTCGCGGATTGCGAATTTACCGAAAATCCGCAAAATCCGCGAGCGTAACGGATTTTCCGCCCATGCTTATATCATTATAACGGCTTCCTTGTAAATATACCCCTAAGTACTGTGTTAATGTCACATGTGAATTGGGCGCAGAAGGGTACAGAGATGTCTTGTAGTCTAGGAGACGGTCACCTTCCCGAAAATTATTTACTAAATGTTCGAGGAGTTCTAGGCAACTTAATTCCGAAGATTATCATACTCAGGATCTTTATCTTACTATGCAGCGCGTGACTCGGCAGTCTCTGAAGCCTCGGTGGTGCTAGGCAGTGGCTTATTTGTTTTGCAATCACACGAGCAGTATTTATGCTGTTTTAAAGTGATACACTCATAGAACTCTTGTACTTGTATAATCACTCAGGATTTATGTGCCTAAGAATTACTTACAATATTTTCTGTTGATGCACTGTAATATTAAGTAGTATTGACTTTAAAATCTTTTATAGCAGATGAATATTACACTAAATATTAGTCAAATGTTGTCATAAAAAAAGACCTATTCACTCACTTATTTATTTATTTATTTAAATTATCCTTTAATAAAATAGAAATAAATAAATAGAAATGTAACTTTAACAAAACAGTATAATAAACAAAATGTGGGATGGACTCCAGTGGTAGCAGCGTTGGTAACCTGCAAAACAAAAATGAAACATAAGTGTGTTCTATGTCGAAGAGTAAAAAAAGCTAATTCGAATTAAAGGATCATAGTGAAAATGGAAGGGAGGGAAGTGGGTGAAAGTGAGAAGGGGTGGAAAAGTTAAAAGTCGAGAGGCAGGAGGAGATAGAGGTTGGCTTATTGCACTCAGTTTTTAGTGCTTACTGTTCGTCACTCATTTGCCTAGGACGCAGGGATCTGCGAGATAGAGTGTGGTTTAAGAAGTCTTTAAAATCAAATGCATGAAGCCAGAGATCGCCGTTGTTTGATCATATAGTCCTACATTATCACCTCCTGGAAAATCGCTTGTAAGCACCTGTGCACCCAGAGTGCTGCACCCCAGTCCCTACCCCACAATGTGCTCAATTGTAGGTCTTGCCCACTGAGGCTTCACAGCTTACCTGCCACCACTGGTGTGTCCCTCGACATGTTGGTGCACGCTCTGAGTCCGGGATACATTTGTATAGAAGAGCAGGTCTCCACAATGGAACGGTGTCTTGATACTGCCATGGAAGGTGTTACAATGCTCAGGGCATCATTGCAGGAGAGAGTCCCGCTCAACCCCTTTCAGTGAATCAATTAATTTCTGTAAAGAGAGAAGTAATTAATTGGTCGGAACGTTTGCAGGTAAATTAATGTTTATTTTGAGCTTGATAGAAAATAGGAGTTGAGTGCATCCTTCGTTTTTAAAGTACTATCAATCGTTAGTGATAATCATGGTTCAAAGAGGAATTGCAGTGCACGAGAAAACACAAGGTTAAATAATAATATATCATGCTAATGTTTAGGAATAGAGCATATGCTAGAAGCCTAATGTTCGTGTGTAATGCAGTGGCAGGAGCCTGTGTGCATGTACACTCAGTAAGGAAGTAACTAAAGTGTCCTAAAAGCTAACGTCACATGTCTGTAGAGCAGCGCATGTTGCTGGCTGAGGTCTATAATACGGTCCAGTAGGTCTTTAGAATTAGATCGATGTGATTGGATAAGGTGAGAGATTACATCATTATGGAAGGCAAGATCGCTTTTTATCACATGTACCCTAGCCCTCCCGCAGAATCACCCTCAACAGGAGTCTGTAGGGCAGCGTTGCTTGTAGGCTTAGGCCTACCTTATGTTACAGATGGTATTTAAAATAAGACAGAGATGTGACTGAATAGGTCAAAGATCACAAATTAACATAACACTTGGCAATATTGCTTATTCGCACGTGTGCAGTGTGCCTGATGCATTCCACCCCTATTGTACGTCCGCGCTGAAGAGGTGTCTGTAGGGAAATGCCCGCTGGCTCAGAACTACAGTATGGTCCAGTATTTGTCTAGCAGGTCTTTAAAATGATTCAGAGATGAGACAGAATGAGGTGAGATCTCACGTCATAGTGCAGGACAATATCGTTTGTTCACGCCGCGTTTCATTGGATGCCTTGAGCACCCGCTCTGCTTACCTTTTGCAAACACTGCACACTATGGACAGCAGGGTTCATAACATGAAAAAAGAAATAGTGTGAGAGAGAGGAAGAGAAAGAGTAAGAGTGAAGAGAGGAAAAGAGAAAAAGAAAACATGAGAGAGAGAGAGGAAGAGAGAAAGAAAGACATTGAAAGTGTGAGAGAGAGAAAGGAATAGATGGAGCAGGAGAGGTAGTGTTGATACTGAAGAAAATCTTTGCAGCTCACCTTTTTGCCACCGGTGTGTGCCCAACCGCGTGCCGGGTTATAGTGTACCCTCAAGTTTAGCGATCTGAAAGATAGTATATAATTAGTAATTGCAGAGTACATACAACTGCACATGTATATTTCTGTGTTACGTCTTTGCACACCCAGGCTATTGTATTACATCAAATCCCACTGCAAGGAGGTGTCTGTGCGCTCTTTTCCTCCCAGGGTGCTATACCCCATGCAGTCCCACTGCATAGCGGTGAGTTCTCATTACTGTACACCCAGACTGCTGCACCCCATCCACTCCCAGTGTCCGGAGGTGAGTCCCCTTTCCTGCGCACCCAGACTGTTGCAACCTATCCATTCCCACTGCCCGGAGGTGATTTTACATTCCTATGCACTCAAGTTGCTGTACACTATCCACTCTCCCAGCCCAGAAGTGACTTCTCGGTGCTTCGGAAAGAAGCTTCTCTGCTCACCTTATGCCACAAGTGGGTTTCAAAGAGGGTCCACCACGTATCGAAACAACCTTATTAGGCGTTTTTAGGACAGCCACGCATCATTGTAGTTTCTTGAAACGTTGAGCTGCGAAGGTGTTGGGGGGGACGCCAATTCGTGAAACACAACCTGTTAGATAAAAAGGAAGATAAGATTGTGCGTCATTTGTTCATCAAAGGAGAGAGGAAGAGAGAGAGTGACTCTGAAAACAATATTCGCAGCTCAAATTCTGTCTTCCACCACGTGCCGGGGCATAGTGCACCCTGAAGCTCCACATCTAAAAGATAGTAAAAGAAAGGTGTTATGATTGGTAATTGCCACTATCCTAATGTGGAGTAGAATAACAACCAATTGTACGGATCCAACTTGTTTAATGGGTTTCAATTTATGAACAATTAGTAGAGTAGTAATGTTTTCCATCCGGTTATAGAAAACAAGTGGTGCGCAGTCATACATGTGGTTTCAATCATCACACCCGTGTCTGAGCACGATAATTGAAACCTCATGTACTATTGGAGTCTATTACCCGCAGCAAGCCTGTAATAGATACCAATAGGCCATGGACGGAGCAATGCGCCTGCCTCTGGCCAATTGCGTGCAGTCTTTTAGAATAACTCGCTCGCAAAGGCCAATGGGTTAGCACGGAAGGAAACAGACATGCACGAGCGTGTGCGATTCGTAGGTTAGGTTCATATCCCGTTTTTTCGCATAGAAAATGTCTCGCGTTGCGTGAACAGTGCTGTGCACTACAACGAAGGCACGAGCTGTACTTCGCACAGCAACGGAGGTGTGAGTCCTCAATGAATTGAGAAAGGAAAGGTTGTCAAAATAAGATGGTAAATTTAAGGGCACATAGTATAAACAAAATCTATGTGGGAGCGACTATAAAAACTTTCCTGTTATGGAAAAAAAATACAAATGCAATAAGACAGGGTATATAGGACTGCGTACGCCTAAAACTCTGCGTCGCCTTTTTGTATCCAGTCTGCTGTATTGCATCTACTCCCTCCGGTGCGCATCCAGGCCTCACTGCTCACCTTTTTGCAAACAGGGCACCTTCTACATCATGCAGTCCCGCTTTGCACCAAGAAGTCTCACATTTGGTGTTGCGTCTTGAAATCACTATGGCTAGGGAAATACTCGTGCCCCCATCATCATCGCAGGTTGCTCACCCGCTCAGTCCTTCCGGTACCACTAACTCAGTGCTTAAAGAGGCCACGGCCATAGTGGTGGGTCCCCATGCTTGGTGGTTCGGGCCTGTGTGCCTGGTCTTTTTTATTGGTAGGGTCACGTGTCTTGTGACGCCTGTGCTGGATGGGTGTGGTGTGGGCATATACCAGCCATAAGGAAATGGGTGTGCCGTTCTGAGAACTAGGCCTGTAACTAGCAGATCACTAGAATAAAAATTTGGGCCATGTAGCGATGTTGTGATTTCCTGTAAGCGTAACCGGATTGGGCTGGCCTGATATATGCCAGTGCTGCGCGAGGTAGTGAACAATGACTCCGGAGCTATAGGCGTTGCTCTGTTGTGAACTATTGAGAATTCAAGTGATTCAAGTGTTCATATTGTAGTTATGCTGTGGTCCAGATCTTAAACGCAAATTTGTTTCTATATCCGTGAAGTCCCACAACATGGAAGGTACGGGATATCACTGACCCTATATTCAGCCATAGTTTCAAACATAGCAGATGGTGGACATGACGCATTTCTGTGAATATGAATGTTTGTTGTACATTCAGTGGAGTCTTGTAGCTATAGCAATACAGGTCTATGAAAGCTTTAGGTTGCAGTTTTTGACACGTGAAGGGCAGTTGCAGGCAGCCACGACGAGAACGGCAAAATGAAAGGGGCACATTGAACAATAACACAGCCTGAGGAGAGCGCTCGTAATAAACAAGTAAGCACTTGTGAATAGCAAGTTGCTCTTAAAGGGGCTGGAGCAACTTGTTATCTTAACAATCCTTTTATTGGAGACAAATCATGTAATCTCCGTTTGCCTGAAAATGTACTATAAATATGGAGGTCATGTAAACCGATGAAATAGTTTTGGGTCAATTTCGTGCTATATAAATATGCTACAAAAAAAACTGCAGCAATTTGTTGCCGTATTATCTTCAACACAATTGCAGACACTTATGAATTTACTATACACTTTGCGTACACTATTTACAGCACAATGTAATGTGGTATGGCCTAGGGGCTGCATTTTACAGACATAATGAATACACAGACACAGATAGATAGTTGAAGTGGGTACGGGCATGTACGCTTGACTCAATTTTATTACCAGGGTCACATGTCCAGTGATGTTTGCAGTGGGTGAAACTGGGGTAAGTGTAAGCCAGCCTTACAAAAATTGTTGGTGTTGGTAACATGCACAATAGTAATCATCATATCATACACAGATATTTCATTACAAACGGTTTATGATTTGTGCTGCATAAAGGTAGGAGCATTACATGTGAAATAATACACAACAGATTCTATCGTAAAGAGTTAATGACTTGTGGTGCGCTGAGGTAGGGGCGGCTTGTGCGGAGGTTGCAGTGATGCATGGTCCGGGCCGGCTGCAATGGTAACAATGGGGCATATTATCAAGGGGGTTTATCTCCGCTTTTTTGGCTTTAAAAGCCAAGAAAGCGGAGATAAAATTATCTCCCTATTACCAAGCTGTCGCTAACACCAGTTAGCGACAGCTAGTAGGAGATAGCGACCATCTTGGGCCCCACTTTGCATGTCAGTGATATTTATCACTAATGAGATGCAAAGTGGGCGTGCCAAGATGTTAGAGACTGAAAACAGTCGCTAACATCGCTATCTCCTATTACCAACTTTTGGAGATATTCGCGCTAAGCGGGAATATCTCCAAAAGATAACACCTGCCCTGAGCAGTTCTTAGCCATGTTATCCAATGGGAGGTGGATAACATGGCTAAGAGCATTTGCTCAATAATGCATGAATATCGCTGACTTTTCAGCGATATTCATGCATTTCGGCCGTTTTTTATCGCATTTGCGATAAACCTTGTTAATAGCAAGGTTTATCTGCGATAAAAATCGCCGATGTGCGGCGATAATTTTTGTCTCTAAACAAGTTAGAGACAAAAATTATCGCTAGTTGTTGGTAATATGCCCTCATGTCTTTTGACTGCTGAATTTTGCCTTAATAAGGGCCCGTGGCAATTATTTATGGTGCACTGAGTTAGTGGTACGTCTGACGCTCAGCGTGCACACAACATCAAAGATGCGTGGTCCGAGCAGGTGGCACCCGAAGCATTGTTTGTTGCCTACTGGACTGCATCCTCTGTAATCGCAATTCAAATAAAACATGAAACATGTATGGAATATGTTAGATCTGGGGGTCACTAGTTGGCAATGGCATTCACCTTTGCCCAAATAGGGACCCTTACTTCTAAGTCAGGATAAGGGGATTACACTCCTTAATAACCCCTGCTCACCCCCTTGGTAGCTTGGCACAAGCAGACAGGCTTATCTCAGAGGCAGTGTGTTAAGCATTTGTGAATATACACAGTAATAAAGTGAAAACACTACAGATGGACACAACACAGGTTTTATAAAAATAAGTATTCATTAAATAGACTTAGCACAAACCACGAACGACAAATATCCACAATACTACACTTAATATTGTCTAAAAGATGATTAAAGTCCCTTAGTTCAAGTTGATGATAAGTGCGACAATGTTCTCAACAAAGTACCTGGATGTGTAACGCAAAGTAAAAAAAAGGCTTGTAGAAGGGGAGATGCGTTGGTTCCGAGATCCGGGGGAACGGTTGCGTCCTTTCTCAATGCTTGCGCAGAGTAGGGGACTCGTCGTGAGCCTTACCGGTGCAGAGGTGATGCGTAGATTCTCGACCTGCGGGCCCATTGCGGTGCGCAAGATGGCGCCTTGATGTGATGCGGTGATCCGGTTGCGATGTGAGAAGATGGCGCCCTTGATGCGGCGATGCGATGGCGATGCAGTGATGCCCTGACATCCTTGCGATGACTCTGTACTTTGGAGCCGCGACTGGCCATGCGACGCGCTTCTCCGGTGATGCAATGGCGACTCTCTCGATGGCGTCACGCTTCTCCCGTGATGCGACAGCAGGCAGCTTCGATGAACACACCCTTCCAGGGAGATGCAGCGAAGGTTCGCTTCTCCGGCCTTGCGATGATTTCAGCTGCGGCAGCGACACGCTTCTTCTCGATGCGTTGCTCTTCCAGCTCCCAGCAGCAAGCAAGTGAATGGAGTCAGAATTCCCAGCAAGGAAATTCAGGAGGGAGCTGGAGGTGAAGTCTTTTGGCCCTGAGACTTCAGCGGGAGGCAAGCACAGTTCAAGCCCTTGGAGAATATTCTGTAGATAAATGAAAGTCCTTAAAAGTTCCTTCTCCTTTCCCTTGGCAATGAAGCAACCACTGCAGGCCAACCCAGCAAACAGCACACTGGCAGAGGGGCAGTCCAAACTCCTGCAGCTTCCTTGGTTCTTCTCCTTGGCAGAAAGGTTTTTTGTTCCAGAAGTGATCTCAAGTCTGTGGGATTGGGTCCCAATATTTATACCCCAAACTCCTGAGCACTTTGTTTACATGACTCTCCTCTTCCTTTCACTGTGCAAGGTAGAGACATCAGCCGCCCCACAGGAGGTGGAGCCAGCACAGTGAAGGGAAGATGCAGCTCTGGAGCACTCTGTTGACATGATTCCTCCTCTTCTTTCACAGTGCAGGGCAGAGACATCAGACAAGCCATAGTGGGTGGAGCCAACATTGTAGAGGGAAGGCCCAGCCCTATTCAGGTCCCATGTGTACCCCTCCCTCCCATCTGGATGCTAATCTCCCTATTCACCACTGGGCTGCCCCAGCCTGTCTCCTGGAATCCCCAACCCTGTCACACACAAACCCAGACAAGGAATACACAACTCAGCAGAGGCAGGCTCAAATGCTTAGGCAGGCAAATACCTGCTTTCTAAAAGTGGTATTTGCAAACACAGAATATTAAAATAAACTTTACTAAAAGATGTATTTTATTATTCTGAGTTCAGACATTCTAAATTCGAATTTCTACCATGTTCCCTGAGTCAGTTAGGATTGTAAGAATGTAACAATCTTCACTGCTCATTCTGGCCTATGAGAACAGGTAGCCTTTAATAGTGATAAACGAAAAAGGCTGTAATTCACTATTAGAACATGCTACACACATCAGAGCATGTCCTACCTTATACTTACAACGCACCCTGCCCTTGGGCCTACCATAGGGGTGTCTAATATGAAGCAAAGGGAAGGTTTAGGGACTGGCAAGTGGGTGCACTTGGCCAAGTCGACGTGGTAGTCACAGACTTCACACAGACCTTGCAATGACAGACCTGAGACACACTTTACAAGCTGCTTCTGTGGGTGGCGCAACCAGTGCTGCAAGCCCACCAGCAGCATTTGATCTACAAGCCCTGGGCACACATGGTGCACTGTACTAGGGGCTGACAGTAAATCAAATAACCCAATCATGGAGTAACCAATTAGCACATCAATTTAACATGGGGAGCACTTGCACTGTGGCACTGATTAGCACAGTGCCCAAAACATATAACCAGCAAAAACATATCAAAACAGAGGAGGCAATCCGTCAAAAATGGAAGGGAGACTCACGCCAATGATGTCAGGTCTAACAGAATACATTGTCGAAATATGCAGGTTTCAGGGACATTATAGTTCAAATTGTGATCTGTGCTGTTTGCAGTGTAAACTGCCATTTAGTGTTCCTTTCAACTTGCAGGATGAAATTGTTTATTGTAGTAAACCTATAACTGATATAAAAGAAGTTCTTGAACGAAGGATACTAAAGAGATATTATGTAGGTTTGAGGGACGTTATACTTAGTTCGGTACTACACCCTGCAAATAATAAATGAAGAGTCAATTTAATTGTGAGCCCTGATGACCACAGTGTAGGCAGGAGGCAGTGGTTAGCAAGGGCCCACGACTATGTGGCGTTCAGGAGAGCTGCACACTATTGGTAATTTAGCTTGTGTGCAGCCAGCAATGATAACACTGAGTTAGTGTCATTTGAAGCAAGGTTCTGTGGAGCCTACGATGATGCGTGGTCCAGCAGACTACACTGGTAGTAATGTTTTTTGCCTTGTGAATTCTGCCTTCATAAGGCCACGTGATGATGATTAATGGTGCACTGAGTTAGTAGCACCTTCGGTGCTTAACGTGTGCTTACCTTGCAATGATACGTGGTCCGGGGGACCGTACTCGGACAAATGTCTTTTGTCTATTGAATTCAATATCAATACGATTTTTGAGTGGTAGTATGCCTCATTGCCGACATAAAACTGTTCACTGTTCATTGCGAAGATTTAAGGTGCACTGAGTTAGTGGTACCTCTGGTGCTCAGCTTGTGCACACCCTGCGATGATGCGTGGTCCGGGCGGGCCGCACGGGGAGCAATGTCTTCTGTCTAAAGAATTGTGCCATAATAGGGCCATGTGGCGAAGACTTGTGGTGCAGTGAGTTAGTGGTACTTGAAGATCTCAGCGTGTGCGAAAGCTGCAATGATGCGTGGTCCGGGCAGGCCACACAGGTACAATGTGTCTTGGCTACTGTACTGCACAGACATCGAGGAATGCTTTTTGTCACATCCTTTAATAAAATCTGAGGACATAGAGTACAATTGTCTCTGCATTAAATAAATCAAGGCTTATTTCAATGTTGTTCATAGTGTACATCCAAATCAGATTTCAAGTTGTGAACCCTGCTGTCCGCAGTGTAGATGGAAGGCAGTAGTCAGCACAGACATCGAGGAATGCTTTTTGTCACATCATTTAACAAAATCTGAGGACATATAGTACAATTGTCTCTGCATTTAATAAAGCAAGGCTTAATTCAATGTTGTCCGTAGTGTAGATTCAAACCTGAATTCAAGTTGTGAACCCTGCTGTCTGCAGTGTAGATCGAAGGCAGTAGTTTGCACAGACATCGAGGAATGTTTTTTGTCACATTCTTTAACAAAATCTGAGCACATAGAGTGCAATTGTCTCTGCATTCAATAAATCAAGGCTAAATTCAATGCTGTCCGTAGTGTAGATCGAAAGCTGAATTCAAGTTGTGAACCCTGCTGTCTGCAGTGTAGATCAAGATCGAAGATAGGAGTTAGCACAGACATCGAGGAATGTTTTTTGTCAGATTCTTTATCAAAATCTGAGTACATAGAGTACAATTGTCTCTGCATTAAATAAATCAAGGCTAAATTCAATGCTGTTCATAGTGTAGATCCAAAGCTGAATTCAAGTTGTGAACCCTGCTGTCCATAGTGTAGATCGAAGGCAGTAGTCAGCATAGACATTGTAGAATACTTTTTGTCACATCTTTTAACAAAATCTGAAGACATATAGTACAATTGTCTCTGCATTAAAGAAAGCAAGGCTAAATTCAATGCTAGCCGTAGTGTAGATCCAAAGCTGAATTCAAGTTGTGAACCCTGCTGTCCACAGTGTGATCGAAGGCAGTAGTCGATACAAACATAAGTCTGCGGTGCTGTGGCGCTGAGTTCACAATGGGCTTGTATCAAAGAGGCATGTGCTCATGGTGGCAGCCACATGGCAGGTTGAGGACCTTTGCTGTGGCAGAGTCTTTTGTCTTCGCACAAGTGAACCACGCCCAAGGCATAGCCTATGTATTTATACTCTTACGCTGGAGTTGCTTACGTTGGACCAGCCCACTCAGCTTCTGCTTCGGGGTGGACAACAAAGCTACATGACCAAGATATTCCCCAGTGTCTGAGATAAGATGGTTGCGTCCACTGTGCAGTACACTACACGTATCAATACTAAATCTGCATACGGAAACGTTTTTGGTTTGTATAGTGAATTGTGTATAGCATATCACCGGTAGTCTTTGAATTTTGGAAATTATTGTTCATGTGCAAGTTCCCTCCCTTATCAAAGTTGGTTGCCGTATCTCTGAACATTCAGCTAGTGTGCTGTTGAGGAGGTATATTATTTTCGGAAGGTTGTTGTCCTGTTTTGCGCTGCCTCTGAGGTAGAAGGGGGAGAGGGGTCAGGAAGGGTGGTTTTAGTGGTGGTGGCGCTGGGTGTTGTGATTTTGTTGGGTGTCAGAGGTGCATAATTAGTACCTCTATTACATATTCGTCTTTAAATGTGGGTGTGAGTTGGATGTAATTCACACAGAACAGTCATTCTCCTTACACCACTTAAACGTTTATGTTAATTTGTTAGTGGTAAGTGGAGCTATCGCCTTTTTTTTTTAGGTAGCATTGCAGATTTGGCTGGTTGTTGAAAATATGGGGAAGTGGTGTTTTTGTGTTTTTTTCTACGGGAACGTCTAGCTTGTATATCATTATCGTTAGATGTGGTTCTGTTTGTGGCGATTTTGTTGGAGGAAGGAATCAACTAAAGAGTGGTGATATTTGCAGTTTTTACTAGGTTGAGAATGGGATGATAATTAAAAAAGATAGAAAAAAACAGACATGCCTAATGAACATTACAATAAGAAATTAGCATTTAAAAAACCTTTGAAATTCACTGAAAAAACCATAGGTTTCAAGTATGTTATAGTTAGGAATTAGCATTTAAAAAACCTTAGAAATTCACTGAAAAAACCATAGGTTTCAAGGTTGTTATAGTTAGCTGGACATTTCACTCATACAAAACCATTGAAATTCCTCCGTTATAGTTAACTGTACTAACTTTAACTCGCTCGCCCGCAATCCACTGCTGATGATGTCACATATTACATCATTCATGACATGGTCAGTGACATCAATGATGACATCACTGATGACATCTCAAATGGCATCACTGATGACATCATCCATGTGACAATCTGCTACACCTGATCATACACTAGGATACATTTTCATCATTCACTAAAATATATAGAGTACCATTTTTAAAAGAATGACACACCAACATAATTTTCAAAAAACCCACTCACTGCTTTGTAGATCTATACACACATCTAAACACTTACATATATATTAACTCATACATGCTGACAAACATCAATATACCATTATTAAATATACATTACAGACTTATATTGACATTACCCACATGCACACATTTTATTGATCTATATAGTCATCCTACTCACTTATGCAAATAATTCATTATACTTACATTTACTTAGCTACACACTTTTACAAACACCACTTATACTTAGGGGTCGATTCCGATTCAGGAAAAACTGCTCCGAATGGCCGTACGGAGCGTTTTTCCCATACAAATTGTACCCTGCAACGTCCCCCATACGTACGACGAAGAACGATTCATACCAGGAGCTGGACTCCGTACGAATCGTACAGAGACCGTACAAATCTAATCCCGGTATGAATCTCCCTCGGAACCCGCTGTACGCAACATCCGTACAGTTTCGCGGCTGGTTTTTCTGACCCAGCAAGTACGATTTGTGTCGGGTACGCACCGTACGATGCTTTTTCTACGGGAGCGGAAAACATCCGGTGAAGCAGAGTTCGCCTCGAAACAGGTACAGAACGCCCCCCCTGGGTATGGTGCTTACACTCCATGATCGCAGGGGTATGCACCGTACCCCTGCGATCATGGGGTGTACACACCGTACCCCGCGATCATGGGGTGTATGCACCGTACCCCATGTTTGCTGGGTGTACGGTGCCTACACCCGGCGACCGTGAGGTATGGTGCGTACACTCCATGATCGCAGGGGTATGCACTGTACCCCTGCATTCATGGGGTGTACGGACCGTACGGTGTGTATGTGATTGTGTGCTTGTGTGCTTTTCCGTACGAATCGCCTTTACCTGACGAGGACCGTACGAATCACGTCCTCATACCCCAGTCCGGATCGTACTCATCGGGTCGTACGGCATGTTTACGATTCGTTCGGAGAGGGCTCCGGATACGAATCGTACGGACGTTTTTTTTCCAGGATCGGCATCGACCTCTTAGTGTGTTATAAAATTGGTATTACAAGTATACAGTTGTTATACAGTCACTCAGACAATGCCAGACTATTATGTATACTTTATTTATTTATTTATTTATTTATTTATTTATGAGTTTATACCGCGCTTGAATCGACTCCCGAAGGAGTATTTCTGTGCTCACACGCCAGTGGCTGATGGAAGGAGAGGGGACAATCCAAAAAAGAGAGCTAAATCAGGAACAGGAAAGTTTTCAGCCTTTTCCTGAAAGTTAGATGGTCCGAAGATTGCCTGAGCAGAAGAGGGAGTTTATTCCATAGTGCAGGACCGACCACTGACAGGGCTTTACCGCCCTGTCTTGTCTTTTTCACAGTGGGCACTCGAAGGAGAAGCTGATTGCTGGACCTAAGGGTAGCGACGGGGTTGTATGGAATACATTTTTCTGCCAGATATGAAGGTCCTAGTCCATGTAAAACCTTATGGACCACGCAACAGGTCTTAAACTTCACCCTTTGGCGAACAGAAAGCCAGTGTAATTTTTCTAAGAGGGGTTTAGAGGGGGATCTAGGAGGGGCATTCAGGACCAGCCTCGCAGCGGTGTTCTGTACCACTTGAAGCTTACCAAGTACTCCATCGTTGGCCAATGCAAATAGCCTGTTGCAATAGTCGAGACGACTAAGCACCAGGGCCTACACCAAAGTTTTTCTGGTGGTATCTGGGAGTAAGGGAAACACTCTACGGAGGTGTCCTATAACATGAAAACAGAATCCCACTATGTTGTTTCCGTGCTGCATGAAAGATAACTCCTGGTCCAATCGTACCCCCAAGTTCTTCACCACCTGTTTGGGTTTGGGAACCGGGCCTAAATCGGACAGCCACCAATCAGGTGTCCATAGCATTTTGGCATCCCCAAAGAGCATAACCTCCGTCTTACCCACATTACATTGTAGGAAGTTCGAGGTCATCCACTGGGAGACCGCCTTCATGCCTTCGGAGAACGATTTTTTAACGTCGGAAGTAAGAGATTTATGTAGAACAACTGTCACATACACTGCATTTATATTTGTACTCTCTTGGACATGTATCATTGAGAAATGTATTTAATCATCAACACACCCATAAAGAGACTCACTCACCCAAACAACAGTCTTAACCTCGTATATCTACTAAATCAACTATTTACATATCTTTGAACAGTCACACACACCTCCCACCCAAACACACACATTTAATATCCCATACAAATACTCACTTAACTAATTAATAACTAATATAAAGTTTCACATAGTTAGTAATCAACTTATGCAATAGTTTACACAACAAGAGATATAGTGATACAGATATTTACACAGTTAAATCACTATTCCATATATTTAGTGAGACACTTTTCATAAGGGACTTAGACAGTCAATTATAGTGCTTCTAAGGTAAGTATTTTTTAAGTTATAAAGCATTTAAACTTAGTGATATCTGTGACCGCAGTACTTTCACAAAATTTAGTGAAATTTAGCAAAACTACCGCAGTGCATGGTGATCACAAGTCATTATCGGATTGGATAATAACTGCCTTTATAAACGTGTTGTTTTAAGACCTCTTTCCTAGTGTTCTGACTTATGGCCCTAGATGTAGGTATTAGGTTTTATATTTTTCCCCACCTATTACCGCTTCAGTGAAGTGATAATACAAAAATAAATATACGTTTCTGTATATAAAATTTTTTTTGCAGAGTACCGTAGGACTACCTTTGGAAGCACTGAGGTACATAAAAAAATGCCTTAAAAGATTGGAAAAAAATACTGTAATACACTATATTTCTCAAATTTAGTGGGGTAAATTGCATTTACAATGCTTAGCATATTAAATACGGTATGGCTGGAATACCTAAGAACTACTATGCAAGTACTACACAACTTTAAAACATGTAAAAAAAGAAACATTTCCTAAAAAATATGGTGCTTACTAGGTACTAGTGCAGTACTAAATTTCCCT
>NW_028247901.1:0-7000 GCF_964263255.1 Lissotriton vulgaris | reverse complement strand
TCCAAGGTTCCTCCACTTTGCTTAGCTGTTGCTGTGCCTCTGACCTTTTGAGAACCAAACCCAAGCCGAGCTAGCCAATCCTCTTCAGCCTCCAATGTTTCTGTTGTGTCTGGTGCAGATGATCCGGTTGCCGGTGTCTTTAACGGCTGAGAGGTCACTTGTGCCACAGCCACAGGTGCAGAAGTGGATTGTTTTGACTGGGGATGGCCTGCTGATGTACTACCATTTCCTTCAATTTTCTGCCGTTCTCTTTCAAACCTCTTGGCTGACAAGGCTAGCCAACGTTTGTACTTTGGAACATTTCATCATCAAAAGGAAAGAATGCTTGGCCTGCCAGCGCCTTTTTGTAGCGTGGATCCAGAATAGTAGCACAAATGTAATGCTCTTCTGAGTGGATCATTTTAAGACGTTCATCACCTTGTAGGAGCTCTAATAATTTCGCAGCCAGAACAAAAGAGTCTTGGTTTTTTACATCTTTTTCAAACACAGAACACACCTCCTTCAGTTGGTGCTCCAGCATGTACAACAATGGGATAGCTTTTCCCAAATTACAGTCCTCCTTGCTGACTGCACGCGTGAAGAACTCAAAAGGACGAAGCATGGTTGTCAGGCTTTGAACTATGCTCCATTGCGCTGTACCCTCTGTAAAGAAATATTGATCGAGTACCGTATACTGCTCATACAGACGCTCAAGCATGTAGAAGGTTGAGTTCCAACGTGTTACCACCTCCTGGATGAGTGCTTTCACTGGCATTTGACGTTGATATAGCAGGCTCCTCAGCTGCTTCCGTGCCGTAAAGGATTGCCGGAAATGGTTGCACATTTTTCGGCAGGTGTCCAATACTCTGTACGCTGCACTGCCTTTATTACCCAAGAATTTTTGGACAACCAGGTTTATACAGTGCGCCAAACACGGCACTCTGAAATAGTAACCCAGCCTCATGGCCTTAACTATATTGGCGCCATTGTCCGTGGAAACATAACCAACCTGGCGTTTTTTTGGGGACAGCCAGTTAAGGACCTTTGTGTTAAAGACATCCAAAATGTTTTCTGCTGTGTGACGTTTCTCCAAATCAAACATGGCTAGTGTTGCATGTTTCCGAGCAGCTTTAAAAACAATGTCCGCGTCAAAACCTGCCTTTAGCTTTGCTTTAGCCCCTGAAAAAGAGACCCAGTGTGCAGTGATGCACATGTAATCAGCGCCTGCGCCACTGGTCCACATGTCTGTTGTCAGATGTATAGTGTGAACAGCACTCTTCTGCAAAGCTGCCCCAATCACCTCCAGAACATCTTCATGTAGTGCTGGAACCGCAACTCGGGCAAAATAGAACCGGCTAGGAACCTTCCATTTAGAGCAGAGCGTTGCCACTAATTCTAGAAAACCAACCCCTTCTACAAAAGAAAAAGGGAGAAGGTCCAGAGCTAGCATTTTAGCCAGCTTAGTGTTATACAGACGCGTCAGTGGGTGGTTGCGTTCATATTGCGCTTCTGTAAACAACATCTTTTTAATGTTGCCCTGGACCAAGGATTTACGGGATGATGATGATATCTTCGACCCAGTTACGCTCGCTGATGAACTTTTCCGCATTGATGTCTCACTCTCTCCCACACTCTTAGTGTGGCTCACATGGGGTGTGCTGCTGACAGGGGTACTGGGTGTAAGTGAAGTGTTTGAATCATCTTCTTCCTCCTCGTCATCATCAGATGAAAAATCAACGTTTTCATTACGTGCAATTCGGGCTTCCTTGACCGCCTCTAGGTGCGCAAACCATTGGACAGGGTGCGCTCTCTTAAGATGACCTCTCTGGCCTTCGGTACCATAGTTGGTACCAAACTTACCACGACTAACTCGCAGCTTACACATGCTACAAATGGCTACGTTTTCCATTCTTGGGCAAACACTAAAGAAGTCCCAAACTGGAGACTTGAAATGTCTTTGGGGGCCGGAGGAGGCGGCGATACTGGTGGTGGTGGTCCTGCTGCTAATGCCAGATGAAGTGGAGGATGTGGATTGCCGAACTTCAGTACGTTTTGCACTTTCCCCACCACTAATTGAGGTTGTGGTGGATGGAAGTCCCTTCTTTCGAGGAAGAAATATGGAAGCGGTAGGTGTTGGTGTACTAGTTAACTCCAAATCCAATGATTGTTGTGTTTCCATTGACTCCTCGTCGACATCATCATCACGCTCAGCAGCTTCTCGGGATAGGGTGAAAATGTCTCTTTGCTGCATGCCCGCTGGGGCTGCAGTGACCATTGTGATGACTGGATCGTCGTCGTGAAGGGCTTCATCAGCAGCAGCATGTGTCACTTCTTGTTGAGCCTCATCACACTCCATAGCTATGAGTTTTTCGACTACCTTCCTTTTACGCTTAGGTATCTTTGTCAGATCATGGTGTGCCTCACTCTGAGGCTGCCGTGGTGGTACCCATTCGTCATCCAGATCATCAGTAGGAGGTGAGCTTGAAGAAGATGTAGACACCCCCCTTGATCTTTTCCTTGCTAGGGATGTGGAAGACAATGAATGATCATCAGGAGGAGTGGCTTCCTCAAATGATACCTCGGTCTGATTGTCAATTTCCTGATGTGCCCCTACTTCGGGAGGAACAACTATTGTGGGCACTTGTGACCCTCCATGCACCTCTGCTTGCGCATCTCCTTGTGCTGCCTCTCCTTCCACATGTACTTGGGCTTGTACTACTTCCACATGTTGTTGTTGCGGCTGTGGTTGTTCAACACTTGTCAGATGAGTTACAACAACCTGTGTTGATTCAGGGACATTGCTGCTACTTTCTTGCGATGAGCCAACATCACTGGTCGATGGTGATTGGAGAAGTACACTGACTGCCTCTGAGGCACTCAAGGGCTTTGACTTAAGTTGGCGTGGTGGTGGAGGCACTGAACCCAATGGAGTGGGGGTGCTGCTCCCAGCTTGGTCCCCAGCAGATCCTGCTGCTGCAGGCGTACTTTTTTTTTTGCTCCCAAAAAACGTGGCGGTTGGCACACCAGCCTCCTTGGTAACTTGCTTCTTCTGCTCCTTACTAGCAACTTTCTTGCTAGTGGAGCTGCGGAGACCTTTTTTTGGGGCCATCTTCTTCAGAGCAGGTCAGACAGCAGGCCGCAGTTGCACAAATTGTAGAGTTGTCTGAGGCCAGACGTGACGTCGCGTGACGTTATGCTGCACACACACACCGCTGCAGGACTTCTTCCTGGCACTGGTGGTTCTCTTGAGTCTTGTGCACCTAAAAACAATGGAAGACAGAGGAACATCAGTTCAGTTATACACCCCTAAAAATCGAGAAAAAAAAACAGAAAAATCAGCACAATCCCATTCCATCCATGCCCTCCATGATGTTTAAGTTCAAGACACCCCACAGAAAGACTAGGCCCATGCTAGACTCAAATACCCCTGGTGAAAAGGCCACAAGTACAGCCCCCAAAAAGGAAAATCACTGAAAAATCAGCACAATCCCATTCCATCCATGCCCTCCATGATGTTTAAATTCAAGACAACCCACAGAAAGACTAGGCCCATGCAAGACTCACTACCCCTGGGCATGAAGGTTGAAAAGTAGGCAAAATGGTTGCAGGCCTAACAACAATGCCTACATTCAAAATGGCCACTTGCCTCCCTGCACATGGCCAGGGCCTGTAGCAACACTCAAAATGGCCCCCAGCCACATGGCCTGTCCCTCCCCATGAACACCCCCAAAAATCGAAAATCACTGGAAAATCAGCACAATCCAATTCCATCCATGCCCTCCATGATGTTTAAGTTCAAGACACCCCACAGAAAGACTAGGCCCATGCAAGATTCAATACCCCTGGTGAAAAGGCCAGAAGTACAGCCCCAAAAAACGAAAATCACTGAAAAATCAGCACAATCCCATTCCATCCATGCCCTCCATGATGTTTAAAAATTCAAGACAACCCACAGAAAGACTAGGCCCATGCAAGACTCACTACTCCTGGGCATAAAGGTTGAACAGTAGGCAAAATGGTTGCAGGCCTAACAACAATGCCTACATTCAAAATGGCCACTTGCCTCCCTGCACATGGCCAGGGCCTGTAGCAGCACTCAAAATGGCCCCCAGCCACATCGCCTGTCCCTCCCCATGAACACCCCCAAAAATCGAAAATCACTGAAAAATCAGCACAGTCCCATTCCATCCATGCCCTCCATGATGTTTAAGTTCAAGACACCCCACAAAAAGACTAGGCCCATGCTAGACTCAATACCCCTGGTGAAAAGGCCACAAGTACAGCCCCAAAAAACGAAAATCACTGAAAAATCAGCACAATCCCATTCCATCCATGCCCTCCATGATGTTTAAGTTCAAGACACCCCACAGAAAGACTAGGCCCATGCTAGACTCAAATACCCCTGGTGAAAAGGCCACAAGTACAGCCCCCAAAAACGAAAATCACTGAAAAATCAGCACAATCCCATTCCATCCATGCCCTCCATGATGTTTAAATTCAAGACAACCCACAGAAAGACTAGGCCCATGCAAGACTCACTACCCCTGGGCATAAAGGTTGAAAAGTAGGCAAAATGGTTGCAGGCCTTACAACAATGCCTACATTCAAAATGGCCACTTGCCTCCCTGCACATGGCCAGGGCCTGTAGCAGCACTCAAAATGGCCCCCAGCCACATGGCCTGTCCCTCCCCATGAACACCCCCAAAAATCGAAAATCACTGAAAAATCAGCACAATCCCATTCCATCCATGCCCTCCATGATTTTTAAGTTCAAGACACCCCACAAAAAGACTAGGCCCATGCTAGACTCAATACCCCTGGTGAAAAGGCCACAAGTACAGCCCCAAAAAACGAAAATCACTGAAAAATCAGCACAATCCCATTCCATCCATGCCCTCCATGATGTTTAAGTTCAAGACACCCCACAGAAAGACTAGGCCCATGCTAGACTCAAATACCCCTGGTGAAAAGGCCACAAGTACAGCCCCCAAAAACGAAAATCACTGAAAAATCAGCACAATCCCATTCCATCCATGCCCTCCATGATGTTTAAATTCAAGACAACCCACAGAAAGACTTGGCCCATGCAAGACTCACTACCCCTGGGCATAAAGGTTGAAAAGTAGGCAAAATGGTTTCAGGCCTAACAACAATGCCTACATTCAATATGGCCACTTGTCTCCCTGCACATGGCCAGGGACTGTAGCAGCACTCAAAATGGCCCCCAGCCACATGGCCTGTCCCTCCCCATGAACACCCCCAAAAATCGAAAATCACTGAAAAATCAGCACAATCCCATTCCATCCATGCCCTCCATGATGTTTAAGTTCAAGACACCCCACAAAAAGACTAGGCCCATGCTAGACTCAATACCCCTGGTGAAAAGGCCACAAGTACAGCCCCAAAAAACGAAAATAACTGAAAAATAAGCACAATCCCATTCCATCCATGCCCTCCATGATGTTTAAGTTCAAGACACCCCACAGAAAGACTAGGTCCATGCTAGACTCAAATACCCCTGTTGAACAGGCCACAAGTACAGCCCCAAAAAACGAAAATCACTGAAAAATCAGCACAATCCCAATCCATCCATGCCCTCCATGATGTTTAAGTTCAAGACACCCCACAGAAAGACTCAGTCCACCCACCACTGAGTACCCCTGGGCAAAAGGCCCCAAAACAGCCCAAAAATCGAAAAATCCAAAATTGTAGTTGCAGCAACTGTAATGCCCCAAACAAACTTACTTGTAAAATTTCTAATCCAACAGTGATCCAAAGAAAGTCAAAAAGGCCTCAAATCCAAATATCCAGCAGCATCCACAAAAAGTAATCCTTCCAGCTCCAGATCCAAATGAAAAGTGACCAGGAGATGGACAAAGCACTGGGAGGAGCCTGCTGGACAGGAACAGAAAGTTGAAGACTGTGGGGCACTTCCTTCCTCCCACCCCCCTCCCCCCTCCCCAAAATGGACTCCTCGCTAAAAAAAGTGCAGGCAAATGTCAACCTAAGGAGTTATTCAGATAAAAATCATCATTTCAAGAAGGTTTATGCTGCTTGCTGGTGGATTTCTTGTGCAGAATTGCAAGTTTTATATTTTCGCTTGTGCGAGATTCTCAAATCTCGCAATTACGAAGTACCGCGAGACGTGATCTCGCCGTACTCGCGTTGACAAACTCTCGCTGTGCAAGTTGGCAAGCCGCGATGACGTAATCGCGCTCACCAAATTCCCGCGGGATCCCGCAGCAAGATCCAAAATGGCGCAGCACTCGCAAAATATCGAGAAAAACAACTCGGCAAACGATGATAAACGCCGCGCGCCGCAAAATTGTATCACCAAAAAAAAAAAAATCCGCTGCGTGCGAATTTGCGGATTTTGCGGGAAATTCGCAAATCTCGCGGATTGCGAATTTACCGAAAATCCGCAAAATCCGCGAGCGTAACGGATTTTCCGCCCATACTTACCTGGTTCCCACCTCCCCCCTCATTCTGCTAATGTGTGGCTGCTGTGCCATGCCATTGATGGCTTATGTACATGGCTGGCCCAAGTTGCCACAGTAAGTTGTGCTGTCGTGTCTGGTGGGTGAGAATGTTGTTTGACATGTTGTATGTGACTTTGTAACATGTGCATTCCCAAAGTTGTAGATTGCATGATTGTGGATTTGAGGTATGTGGTGTGTTCATTTGGTACTTAACAACGAGCAGTGCATTTCTGTAGGTGCCAGCCTGGAAGCATTGGTTGATGATGGACAGTCGGAATCATGCACACTGCCTGGGTAGTTGCCGACGACGTTGGTGAAGCGTCCCCGGTGGTCCACTTTTGCCTGCACATTGATGGAATGCGTGTGCTTTCTGTTGCGGAAATTGTGTCAAGTGTCGGGAGGGGGCATAAGTAGGACATTTGTCCAGTCAATTGCCCCCAACACGTGCGGGAAGCCAGCTATGACGTAGAAGCCTTGCTTGATCTCCAGCTGTTCCTGCGCAGTGTGAGAGAAGTATGGGTACTGGGGTTTGCCGGTGGGGG
>NW_028247900.1:0-15204 GCF_964263255.1 Lissotriton vulgaris | reverse complement strand
TGATTTATATTTTTGTGTTTTGTTTGACACCCAGAAAAACTACAAAAAAATATAAAATTGTTAAGAAAATCCCCAAAAAATATAAAACAACAAAAAAAAAAAAAATAACAGTTCTTTTCAGAACTACCTCCAATTTATATAAAAATGCTACATTTTTAAAAAACTGTCTTTCTTTTTTCCCCCATGGTACGCTCCCCGGTGCGCTCCCCGGGGCGCGTACCGGGCGCACTCCCGGCGAAAATCCAAAAAAAAATTTTTTTTTGCCTCGCGGGGCCCTTTTATGGCCCCCACATCAAACCTAGGGGGTCAGGGGGGTCTACCCTGCCCCCTTTTGGTCATTTCCCCCTTTGTTTTTGCCTCCTCTTGTGTCTCAATCCTACCGAGACACAAGATGGCGGCCGCTCCGAACTGTTTTGAATGTTTAGAGACACCCGAGAGCCAATCAGCTTTCCGTGCGCAAGTCGCGTAGCGCGCCCGGTGCGCTTCCCAGGGCGCGTACCGGGACGCGGCCATAGATATATATATTTTTTTTAACCTAAATTACTCAAAATCCACTGGAGCACATATCTTGAGACATAGCAAAGGCACATCGGGCTACCAGTCCCTACAATTTTGCCACGTTTGGTGGAAATCCATTCAGCCGTTCGGGCTAAAAGTGAGGTCGACCGCCCTATGGAAATTAACATGGGGAAAACAAATTTTGGAACCCCCTTTTATCTCGGCTCCCGCTTGACAAATCCCCCCCGAAGGAACGGAGCTCCGCAAGGCAAATTTGAGGAAATTTTCAGGCAGATTCGTCAACCGGCGCCAAAGTTATTCACAATAGAATTTTGAGATTTTGCATTGAAAAAAATCCTAACTATAACTACCTACTAGCGACCGCCAGTAGTTAATATATATATATATGTATATATATATATATATATACATATATATATATATATTAACTACTGGCGGTGTCTTTGAAGCGGGACACTTTTTGATAGTGATATATATATATATATATATATATATATATATATATATATATATATATATATATATATATATATATATATATATATATATATATATATATATATATATATATATATATATATATATATATATATATATATATATATATTACCTACTGGCGGTCGCCAGTAGGTATATATAGTGAGGATTTTTTCTCTATGGGACTTTTGAAAATTCTATGTGTTTTAACTTTAGCGTTTGTGGACGGAATCGGCTGAAATTTTCAGGAAAATGGCACATTCTGTTTCTGAGCAGCCCCTGAAAATTTGGGGGGGTTTTGTCAAGGGGGGGCCGAGAAAAAAGGGGGGTCCCAAAACACGTTTTTCCCATGTTAATTTCCATAGGGCGTTTGGCCTCACTTTTAGCTCGAACGGCTGAATGGATTTCCACGAAACTTGGCAAAATTGTAGGGACTGTTAGCCCGATGTGCCTTTGCTGGGTCTCAATATATGTGCTCCAGTGGATTTTGAGAAATTAATGTTTTAAAAAACAGATATATCTGTGACAGCGTCCTGGATAGCGCTCCAGATCGCGTACTTTTCGCTTAACGGAGCTTTGCGAAGCGAAGCTGTTTGGCTCTCCGGTGTCTGTCAACATTCTAAACAGTCTGGAGCGGCCGCCATCTTGTCTCTCGGTAGGATCGAGAGACAAGAGGAGGAGAAAAACGAAGGGGGAATTTATTGAAAGGGGGCAAGGTAGACCCCTCTTGACCCCCTAGGAATGATGTTGGGGTTATTAAAGGGTCCCGTGGGGAAAATAAAAAAAAATTGATTTTTCACAGTAGAAGTGCTTCCCGGACCGCAAACTGGTAGCGAAACGGGAATTCGCCATTTTGTGTTTCGGTTTAATTAAATTACAGGGTATAAGGGGGTATGGGAGACGTATCCTGACCACTTATGTTTTCTGAGGGTGGCTGAGGAGGCTCATATATGTTGATACATGTCTTCCAGCGGCTGTGCATGAGCGTTTTTTTTTTTGCTGCGTGACGTCTGTTAACGTTCGATTTGATGGAAATCAGGAACTGTTGACCGCATTTTGTCACTGCGAGTAAATATTTTGTTAAAAATAATTGTTATAAATTAATCCTTATTGATAAACATTGTCTGCGCCATCTTGCCTTTTTTGCAATGCCACACTTTTGTTGAGCACGGCAGCCATTTTAGATGCCTTGACCAGACCCACTCTCTGCACGTCGCCGATCCTCAGCATGGCTCCCCACCCTCGCAAGCATCTCCCCCACGCACTGGTCACCCACGCTCTCTCTCTCATGCATGGGCCAGAAACCTCCTCCCATCTGCGCTGTTCTTCTCTGAGAATCACACCCTGTGCCCGCCCGACACCTCCCTTTCACCCTATTCACTACCGCACCCTCTGACACTCCTCTTCCTCTGTGTCCGATTGTCCAGGCCGGTCCCAGGCTATCACCTAGCCCTGCAGATGTAGTTTATGGCCCCAGCTGTAAAGAATCACCCCTCTTCAAAGGAGTTACAGTAGATCAAGGCCCCCACCCGATGAGATCCGTCACACCACATGCGTTCCTACTATCTGATAACCATCCTGTATTGTGCTTCGGGAGGGGATTCTCACTGTGAGGGTGTGTGGGTCCGAGCCTGAAGCGGAAGATTTCAGGGATGCCTCTTTGTACATCAAAGTTTTTACAATTATGTGTCACATTAAAAATATATAGCACTCCAACAAAGTAGTAGGATTATAAAACTTTAATAACTTATAAATATATACAACGCAACAAAAACAGTAAATACATTTAAACATTTTTTTGAAAAAAGAAGCAACAATGGTCAGTAGCTGTGTTTTGTGCGAATAGTCCCAAGGCAGCACAACGTGCTGAGTTCTGGACGGCACCCAGGTGATGTTACCTGGGTGCCGCACTGGTTTTTGGTATCCTACAATGCAGCTCCGAAAAACGGCGTGTGGCGTCCCGGGGGGTGAGGGGGGAGGCCTCGTCAGTAGCGGTCTGTTGTGCGAATAGTCCCAAGGCAGCAGAACGCGCTGAGATGTGGATGGCACCCAGGTGATGTCCAGTAAGTTGCCGCACTGGTTTTGGTATCCTACAATGCTGCTCCGAAAAACGGCGTGGGGCGCCCGGGGAGGGGGGGGGGGGGAGGCGGCGTGAACGGGCCTCCCCAGGTGGAGGCTCGTCTGCTGTAGTGGGGCGCCCCTTTACCGTTTCAGTTGCCATTCCGCCTGCTTTTGGTACACTGTGCCAAAATCCGCCATTCAGCTGAGTTGCGCCCACTCTTGCGGTTCAGCGATAGGCGGCTGCTACAGTACTCTCAAAATGGCGGCAGGATCTTTCCTTTTTGGGCCTGGTCCACTAAAATGGCCCTGGGACACCTTGGAACTCGGACGCTTGTCTGCTAGGTCTTGGACCCCATTCTCGAAAGCGTCCCCTGAGCCTTGAAGATTCTACAAAAGTCTTGGGGGCCCCCGACTCCTGCAGGCTTCCGGTGGGGAGCGGCTGCCATGATTGCTCGCGGAATGACCACGACGGAGCCACGAGATGGTGGTGCTTTCATGCTGACGCCAGCTTCAGTCTGAAACATCCAGAAACAAGGTGGGGCTTTCATCGTTTGGGAAAAAAAATGTTTTAATCCAATGAAAAGTGTTATTTTTAGGTCATATGATCAAGCCTTCCATCATTAGGAAACCAAAAGTTTATAAACAAGTCACATGACCTGTTATGCGGCATAGGGCTATAAAAAGCGTAGAAAATTCGTTGGCACGTGAGGCGGCGTCAGTAGCGGATCGATGTGCGAATAGGCCGAAGGCAGCACAACGCGCCAAGATCCGGATGGCACCGAGGTGGTGTCCAGCAAGTTGCCGCACTGGTGTGGCCATCCTACAATGCTGCACCGAAAGTCGGCGTGGGGCGCCCCGTTGGCCTGTGAGGTCGCGTCAGTCAGTGGGGGCTGTTTGAGGATCTGACTGCATTGGAAAGCAATGTGATGCTGTGCGTCGCCCCCAAGATGGAGGCTCATCGGCTGCATTGGGGCGCCCCTTGGTGTTTCACTCGCTATCCAGCTGAGTTGCGTCTGCACTTGCGGCTACAGTAGGCCGAAGGCAGCACAACGCGCCGAGATCTGGATGGCACCGAGGTGGTGTCCAGCAAGTTGCCGCACTGGTGTGGCCATCCTACAATGCTGCGCCGAAAGTCGGCGTGGGGTGCCCCGTTGGCCTGTGAGGTGGTGTCAGTAGCAGACCGATGTGTGAATAGGCCGGAACCAGCACAAGGCGCCAAGATCCGGATGGCACCGAGGTGGTGTCATAGTTGAGAGTTCTGAGCAGCGCTTGTAACACTGTCTGAAGCTTATTTGCACCTGCTGCAGCTTCTCTATTGCCCTGGTGTGGCCAAAGATCGCCCATGACATAGGCGGCCGGCTCCCGGGGTCCGGCTGAACTTTTTTCCTTTTCCTTTCTGCATCTTGTCCCACAATCCGTTTGAGCTGAAGACACGACCAGGCCCCTGAATGTGTGCAGGGGGATGCTATTGATTGAATCAAAATGGCGGCTTCACACAAAGCTGACTCAAGCGTTGCTGCTGATGCTATACGGACAAAAACTGGTTTTCAGTTTGTACATTCTTCAGGATTTTTCCATCCAAGGCTGGTTGAGAGTTTGTAGAACAATGGCTTCAGATTTTCAACATACTACTCTTCAACATTCTTCCTAAATGTAACAATGTGAGACTCACTAGGAGAACGGCTGTTTATCTTTCCTTTCAAAATGCTGCCAACAATATTTTCTGAATGGAAGACACCACAAGGCGCTGAGATCCGGTTGGCACCGAGGTGGTGTCCAGCAAGTTGCCGCACTGGTGTGGCCATCCTACAATGCTGCGCCGAAAGTCGGCGTGGGGTGCCCGAAGGGGGGGGGGAGGCGGCGCAAACGAGCCGAAATATAGTTATGGTAATTATACCATGCATCGTCATATGGAGAGGTGGCACCGATTAATTATAGTGCTGCACAAATGAGAGATTTGGTGGACAACCCCGACCTGCCAGTACATCCACCAATGAAGTGGCACTGACAGCATCAGAGGCAAGGGAAACGGTCCCAAATATTCAGAAGAACTTTGGAAAGATTAAAATGACATGTTTAGATTGTGGCAAATTAATTTCATGTGGACAGATGAGTGTTACTCTAATAAATAGAGCTTATGAACATCATTATAGTCGATGGTTGGTGGAGACATTTTGACTATATCCTGGACCTGCCCGGCCTCGCCCAAAATGGTGCCGGTATAAATGGGACTCGTAACTCCTTGTTGTGTACTGGTTGCACAACCTTGATATCACGAGATATGTATGCAGTTTTGAAGCACATGGCGGGCGGGGACGAGAATTGATTGAATATTTCGACATCCCTATTGATATTAAGTTCTGATGTGTTATTGATTACTGTACTATTGAAAGTTCGAATTAACGTCACCCATGGTACTTGCCCGTAAATGTATATCTAGATAATTTTATTGTAAGTGGCCCTGTTGTATTTTAATTACAAAATGTACGTCCACCGATTCCACAACTGTTAAACACCTTAGTTCTTGCAACCTAATGGCCCGCTCGTTACGTTCCTCTACAGTGTAAATGTCTCCTCATCATATACGATTCCAGTTTGCTCCGTGGCCGGCCCACGTGGTTATAGGCCCGTATTTGTATACTGACATTTTCACAATAAAGGTTTTTAAAACAAAACATGGTAGTAGTATTTACATTGGTAAAGTTTTTAATTTTAGTCACTGTTTTCGAATCAGTAAAAGGCAAGTGAAATAAAGGAGTCCAATTACATGACGGATAAAAGGTATAATACGCAGGAACGCAGTAAAGATAAATGGTCAAGGGCTGTTGTGTTTTCTACTCCTGCAACATAAAGTGATCGATAAGAATCTGATATTCAGGCGTATCGGCGACTAAGACAGCAGGCCGAGCCTCCTTTGCTCAACGGCTCCGTCATGGGACGAAGAAACGCCCTTTTTCTCGAAAAAGGAATATATTTTACTTGCAGGACAGTTGTAAATTTTCCAGGAAAGTACATTAGCCTGGAACATTATAACATATATGTTTAAGAAAAAATAATGTTCGAAAGCAATAAAAAGCGTAATTTTTAGGTCATATGACCAAGCCTTTCATCATTAGAATAACAAAAGTAAAATGAACCAATGAAAAGTTTTATTAACAAGTCACATGACCTGTTATGCTTACATTACGCGCTGCGCGCCGCTCCCCGGATCGCTTCCAGGAAGCTGCGCTTCGCGCACCGGAGCACTTCCGGGTGCGCTAACGCGGCGTGTCATATAACGCATTACGCGACAACGTAGGTCCAGAATATAGTCAAAATGTCTCCACCAACCAGCGGTCGGAACACAACCTCTTTCAGCAGTCTAAAAAGTTCTGTTGAATGACAACAGAAGGGACAGGCAACAAGAACCATCAGTCAAAGAGGGGAGGGCAAGTTCTTCTCTACCGGGTCACGTTGGGGCGCTACCGGAACTGATCGAATTGGTAGTCTACAGTGTTTCTGGGTGTTTCAGACTGAAGCTGGCGTCAGCATGAGAGCACCACCATCTCGTAGCTCAGTCGTGGCCATTCCACGAGCAATCATGGCAGCCGCTCCCCACCAGAAGCCTGCGGGAGTCGGGGGCCCCCAAGACTTTTGTAGAATCTTCAAGGCTGAGGGGACGCTTTCGAGAATGGGGCCCAAGCCCTAGTAGACAAGCGTCCGAGTTCCAAGGTGTCCCAGGGCCATTTTAGTGGACCACGCCCAAATCTGAAGAGCCGGCCGTCATTTTGAGAGTCCTGTGGCAGCCGCCTATCGCTGCATCGCAAGAGCGGGAGCAACTCAACTACATGGTGAGCGAGACGCTGTTGTCGCAAGAGCGGGCGGTAAACAGCTGAATGGCGGAAGAGGCACAGTGTAGCAAAAGCGGGCGGAATGGCAACTGAAATGGTAAAGGGGCGCCCCACTACAGCGTGTCTTCAGGTCAAACGGATTGTGGGACAAGGTCCAGAATGGAAGAGTCATCAAAAGGCAAAAAGTTCCGCCGGACCCCGGGAGCCAGCCGCCTATGTCGGGGGCGATCTTAGGCCACACCAGGGCAACACGACTTGGGGAGGGGGCAGGAGCCAAGCGCCCCATCCTAGTCCGCGCCACCACACCGTATGTTGAAAATCTGAAGCCATCGTTCTACAAACTCTCAACCAGCCTTGGATGGAAAAATCTTGAAGAATGTACAAACTGAAAACCAGTTTTTGTCTGCATAGCATCAGCAGCAACGCTTGCTATCAGAGTGCATGAGTTTCATGCTCGATCGATTGAGCTAGCCGGATCAGGCAACAAAAAGTATAAAATAGTTATGTAAATAGTTATTTAATAAAATGTTTTACCCTGTTACTTTGCTGGTGTGTTGTATATATTTATAATATTTGCATAGAGTTTATCGTTATTTTGGGCGGGGTGGGTGGCGGAGCCGAGCTGTCTTGCAGCCATCATGGTGTGGAGCTCTGTTCATCTCACTAGTTTTGAATTTCTCATGAAGGGTTGTTCCTAATGTTTCTATTTTAGCGAGGTCAAAAAGAGATCCCATTAGTGGCCTACTGATTTTGCTTGATTACTTTTGTTTTTTTACACGATTTTTCACTATCTGCAAAGACTATTGCGACTCTGTGCTTGTTTGTAAATAGAGAATGAACCAAAGAGAATCAATTCTAAAACAGTAAATGCTTGGATAACAATCAATCAAATGGAGAGACAAGCAGGCACGATGGATTACAACGGGGGCAAAGGCCTGCGTTAACTACCCTTCACTATCTGCAAAGAGAGAGTACTACTAAGAGAAAAGAGGGGGGGGCAGCGTTCAAAGCACATCAGCGTGCATAAATACGAAAATGTTTTTACCTATCACGTACTTGACATTTGACAGCTTTTGATATTTGCTATTAAAAAACCATTGAAATTCACTGAAAAAACCATAGGTTACAGACCATACATAGTTAGGAATTAGCATTTACAAAACCTTGAAAATTCAACGAAAAAACCATAGGTTATAGACCATATATAGTTAGGAATTAGCATTTACAAAACCTTATTTTACTCACACAAAACCATAGAAATTTGCATATATAGTTAGTTGCAATAACTATATATCGCGCACCCGCAATCCACTGCTGATGATGTCACATATTACATCATTAATGCCATGGTCAGTGACATAACTGATAATATCTCAAATTACATCACTGATGACATCACTGATGACATCTCAAATGACATCACTGATGATATCTCAAATGACATTACTGATGACATCACTGATGACATCTCAATTGACATCACTGATCACATCACTGATGACATCTCATTTGACATCAATAATCACGTCACTGATGATATAATTGATGTGATAATACAATGCACCTCCTCACACTCTAAAACAACCTCTGTTACACCCAGTGTTAAATACAGAGTTTCATTTTTTGAACCATTGACACACCAATACCAGTTACAACATACGCACTCACTGATTCCTACGTCTACACACACATTCACTCATTCACCCATACATTCACTCATACATACAGTCACTCATTATTACAACACTATCATATGCACTCATACACCTATACAGACACTCAAACACTGCCACTCATCCATAGAGTTACTCACACACCTAGTCAGTCCTGTAAATAATCAATCACACTTCGATTTCCTCATCTATACAGTTAAACACAGAACACCTTATTTATTCAAACATATACTAACACATACTTACTCTCTTATACAATTACTGATACAAGTACACATTGATGTGCACAGAGTCACACACCTCCCAGCCAACCACACACACACTCAGTCTTCCATACAAATACTTGGGCAACCAATCAATAACCCATATAGCCACTCATATAGCTACTGATCAAACCATGCAGCAGTTTGCACAACAACAGACATATTGATGCACACTTTCAGACAGTTTAGTCACTAATCCATGCAGTCAGTAAGACACATTTATTCACTCACTCAGTCAGTCACGCACCTACTAAATCCTTCATCCAGACACTTATACATCCACTCATTCTTCAATATGTAAGACACATTTTAATTTTACAGAAACATACAGTCACTGGATGTTGTCATCAGTGATGTCATCAGTGATGTCATTTGAGATGTCATCAGTGATGTCATCAGTGATGTCACTGACCATGTCATGAATGATGTAATATGTGACATCATCAGCAGTGGATTGCGGGTGCACGATATATAGTTATTGCAACTAACTATATATGCGAATTTCTATGGTTTTGTGCGAGTAAAATAAGGTTTTGTAAATGCTAATTCCTAACTATATATGGTCTATAACCTATGGTTTTTTCATGGAATTTTCAAGGTTTTGTAAATGCTAATTCCTAACTATATATGGTCTATAACCTATGGTTTTTTCAGTGAATATATATATATATATATATATATATATATATATATATATATATATATATATATATATATATATATATATATATATATATATATATATATATATATATATATATATATATATGTATATATATATATATATATACATATATATATATATATATATATATATATATATATATATATATATATATATATATATATATATATATATATATATATATATATATATATATATATATATATATATAAGTAAGTCTCTGCTTAAAACGGTTTTTTAACCACAGGAATCACGGACCACCACGTAGCTTCTCGAGTGTCACAGGAAAAGTTTATTATCCATTAACAGGTATATTCAGGCACGACGCATTTCGGGCAGGAACTGCCCTTGATCACATAGTGGACATGCAGTAATGGTCACCTTTAAATAATGAACACACACTCTTTTTCTCATTCGTGGAATCACCACGTGACCCTGATGATAAACAGTGAAAACATACTATGAAAAAAATGTGCTTTATGTCGACTGGGTTTGAAGCACTCTTATTCTGTGACATAGATGCCAATGAAAGCACATTGAAATATACTTATATTTATATATTTCAGTAACTCTATACATTATTTCAGCTTAAATGCGTGAAACTGTGCAAATAGGCTAGCAGCATTAGGTCAGACCATAATAGTATAGCACGTTATATACACATGATATTAAACATAGATAACATATTAACTTACATAAATATGTTAAAATCACTATGATAAAATCCAATGTAAAAGCCTATGAATGATTCTATATTACACGTGCAAAATTATGCTTAAATACATGTGCAAATAACGCTATTTAATAGTGCAACAAATGATTTCCCTGCATGAATGCAGATCCCATGGTGCAAATGATGCTGCCTCACCGAAATCTATTCTAGATGTTACTGCGGTGTTATACGTGCTATTGCCGTCACAATCAAGTAAAGTGCTGGTGCTTAGATAATTTTATAGATTAAGGATCAGTCCCGCTCCCGGGAAAGGCCGACTATTTCTTCAATTATCAATATATTGCAAATACCTTAGTATATAAAGTGCTGAGTGTTGATAGTGCAAATTATTTAGTGCTAAAAAAGTGATTTTAAAAGTTCTTAAATTGAATGTAGAAAAATGATAGCTTATATGACAAATCAGTTTTCTAAAGCTTCAGTTAATGGTTTTTAGATTCGTTACTATCATGTATTGTTATACCAATATGCAGATCAATTTAACATAGTTATAAGACAGATGGAACATTTTACAGAAAGGTATGCATATTCTCTCTGTCATTAAGGCCATTAGGATGTTTACTATTGAGATTTAGTATATATCTAGTTTCAAGTTGTCTCAATGCTTTATCTCTGTCCCCGCCTCTTTTTTGTGCCGGTGCCATGTCAATCACAAAATAGGATAGACAGTTGACATCTTTGTTATGACTGATCTTAAAATGTCTGGCACCGGGTAGGCCGGGTCGCAATTGATGATGGCACGAATATGGTGTAGTATTTGCATGTATACTGGATTCTTAGTGCTGCCTACGTATCTCAACCCGCAGGAACAGGTAAGAACGTATACGGCATATTCTGTGCGACAGTCAAATTTACCCCTAATAGTTTGCTCTTGAGTTTTAAAGGGGGTTCTGTACTTGGTGGTGTTGGCTCCCAAGTTACATGCCCGACATGTCGCGCATTTACGAAAACCATTCATGACCGGTAGCCATGTTTGAATACTCGGGCCTCAGTGAATGTTTTCTGAGACAACAGAGTGGCCATGTTTTTAGCCCGTCTGAATGTCACACTGAGTTGTTCAGGTAGATTGGTTTTCAAAATTGGATCAGTTAATACTATGGGCCAGTTTTTGTTTAGAATGCTCCGTATTTTACGTTCTTGTCTGCTGTACGTGGTGATCAATCTGGGTGAGTCATTATCTTCAATTCTGTCCACTTTGTGTTCAATGGTGTTTGGTAATAAGGCAGATCTGGGTCTCTCATTGGTTTTAAGTATGGCCTTATTGAGGATGTCTTCAGTATACCCTCTGTGTCTCATGCGATCTAAACTCAATTTGCTACATGTGTCAAATTGTTCTGTAGTGCTGCAAATGCGTTTGAGCCGTAGCAATTCCCCATAGGGGATGCTGGCTATCAAATGTCGCGGATGCGCACTTGACGCATGAAGTATAGCATTACCAGCAGTGGGTTTTCTGAACGCTGTTGTGGTTAGTTTATCCTCAATTATTTGTATTTGGACATCCAAGAACTCTATCTTGGTGGTACTCATGTGCGATGTGAAATGTAAATTGAACTCACTGATGTTTAATAAGTCAACAAACTCTTGGGCACTTTACATACTGCCTTTCCATACAATAAAAACATCGTCTATATAACGAAGCCAAGAGATGACATTTTGATCAAACATTTCCTTGTGTTCTTTCATGAGGACCTGCTTTTCCCAGTAGCCCACGTGTAACCCCGCGTAGCTCGGGGAAAAGCAGGCCCCCATGGCAACACCTTGTTTCTGCCTATAGACATTCTTTTCAAAGGAAAAGTAACTATTGTTCAAACACCAAGTGATAAGGGACATGAGCATTCTGTTATGCATGACATACTCAGCAGGCCGATTGTTCAAGAAATGCTCCACTCCACGTAAGCCACATTCATGCCAAATACTAGTATAAAGTGACTCTATATCTAAAGTCAATAATACCAGCTCATTAGACCATGCCATATCTTCAATGCGTTTCAAAAAATCACCTGTGTCCTTCAGATATGAAGGCATCGTTTTTACTAGTTCCTGTAGAAAGAAGTCTATGTATTGACCCACATTTTCCGTCATGCTGCCAATTGCTGATATAATTGGGCGTCCTGGAACAGGGGTGATGTTTTTATGCAGCTTAGGTAACAAATAAAGAAAAGGTAATTTAGGATGACCATTGAACAAGAAATTGAATTCTTCATTCGATATTAGTCCCTCATATTTCCATTTTTGAAGTTCCTTTTTGATGTTGTCCTTTGCTTTATTGTAATTTTTCCATGTACTTTGTTCATAGCAGTCGTTGTTATCTAACTGTCTTTTGGCTTCTGCATCGTATTGTTGTTTAGGCACAGGTCGATGTTGCCCCCTTTATCAGATTTTTTCACGATGATAGCAGGGTTATTGGCCAATTTGTCAATGGATTTGTTAAAGTTGACTTGATTTTGATTCAATTGATATTTTCTATTGCGATTAATAGAGCAATTCAAGTCCTTGATTTCTTCAATGATGCGATCATGAAAGACGTCGATGGCGTCTCTCGGCATCAGAGGGATGAAGGAGGATTTGGGCTTAAAGAGACTTTCTCCTGCGCCTTTTTGCAGCAAGTTTAGTTCTCTTAGTTTGATCTGAGTAGGTGCTTGAGAGTTCTGCTCATCTTCATTGCTTAGGCCGTGTAGTGCCCATAAGGTTGGTATTTCTGCGACCTGCACGCCTGAGGAGGTTGTGGTTTTTGTTTTGTCTTGTTTGTCCTCTCCCATTTCCTTTAATGCGTAAAATTTCTTTAATTTCAGTTTCCTGATGAACAGAAATAAATCAATCCGGGTGGAAGCATAATCAAAATTAGAGTTGGGGCAGAGGTTTAAGCCTAAAGAAAGCAGTTGCTCTTCAGCCTTCGTGAGAGTTAGTGTGCTGAGGTTAACTACGGTGTTTTCGTTAATTATTTCTTCTTGCGCCAATAGTTTTGCCTCTTTCTTGGCTTGCGCTTGTGCCTCCTGCGGGCGTTTTTTCTGGTGGTGTCCCGCCTTTGTCTGCCTGATTTTTGTCTTTTCTCGGCCTTAGGGTTTTCAAGCGGTCCTGTACCAAAAAATCCACCTCTTCACCCAAATCCGGAATAGTGTTTGTGGGTCCTGAGATGCTTGAATTTGTGCTCACAGAGCTGATACTGGATTCACTTGTGAGTGACGCTGTGTCTGTTTCAGGTCCGTCCCCAACTGATACTTGCGGTCCTGCTTCCAAAATGTTCGGTTTAGTTACATTTGTTCCCTTCATTTTGCAAATATTGTCATATGCAAACTTGTAAATCTGTCCCCTTTCATAATCCTCTAGATCCAGGGCAAATGTATGTACCTTCCTGTTTTTTTATTTTTTCTTCATGTTTTTTTAAACGTTCTTTAATTTTGTTCATTTTTGTTGAAATCCAATCCTGATTTTCAGCCTTGCTCAATTCGTGTTCAATTTCCTCAATTTCAGTGATGAGTGTTAGACGATCTATGTCTGCATATTTTATTAAGATACGTATAAGATTCATGGATTGTTGTAGAATGCTCTCTCCCCATTCGAGTAGCATAGCTGGCTTGGGTTTTTTTCAAAGCTGGGAGCTAGAAGTATGCGTAGTCCGCGCGGGACCCTATTTACCTCCACATATTTTGTTAGCGATTTGCTCTCCCACCACTTAGTTATCTCGGCTTTCATTTTCTTCTCCAAATTCTTCAACAAAGATACGAATAGTATCTTTATTAGTGTCATCACCGCTGTTATTCTGTGCAATGGTGGTTACAGTCTTTGTTTTGTTTTTAGTCACGTTATCAAATAAAGCATCCGCATTCAATTCTCTTTCACGTACTGCGCTGCTTAACATATTTGCCTTTCTTTTTTGTTCGTTTTAACCTGTGTAGTGTTTGCCTGCACTTTGCGTGCAAATCGGCGTTTACAGCAATGGAAACAATCCCTGTGTTTTCGTAGCGTGCAGCCCCGTCTTGTGAAGTGCTCTTTTGAATTACTCACCGAGATCGAGGTCAAGCCTTCGCGGGTCCTCCGACTCAAGCGTCGGCGTCCGCGTTAAGCGGTTTTCCTTCTTTCAGCACACAAGGGGTTCAGCCAGCCAGTAAATTCCTTCCGGATCGGCAGCAGCGTGAGGTTGAAGGCGGCCACCAGCAATCAGGGCGTGGTCCGTGGAGCGAAAGCAACCAAAAACTTTCGCAATTGGTATAAGTAAGTCTCTGCTTAAAACGGTTTTTTAACCACAGGAATCACGGACCACCACGCAGCTTCTCGAGTGTCAAAGGAAAAGTTTATTATCCATTAACAGGTATATTCAGGCACGACGCATTTCGGGCAGGAACTGCCCTTGATCACATAGCGGACATGCAGTAATGGTCACCTTTAAATAATGAACACACTCTTTTTTTCATTCGTGGAATCACCACGTGACCCTGATGATAAACAGTGAAAACATACTATGAAAAAAATGTGCTGTATGTCAACTGGGTTTGAAGCACTCTTATTCTGTGACATAGATGCCAATGAAAGCACATTGAAATATACTTATATTTATATATTTCAGTAACTCTATACATTATTTCCGCTTATATATATATCTCTATACTACTATTATAAAAGAGAACACAAACCTTTTGGCAAGGTAAACTCGGGAACCACCGCGCCAATCCACACACCCAATACATTGTTGTAATCCTCAGGGTGTGCAGATGGACATAGGCTATAGAAAATTAAAAAAAACATAAATTTAAAAATATAACTTAAAAAAAAATTAGTGCCCTGAAAGTAGCGCCGGCCGCAACGCTGACGGGCGCGACGTAGCGCTGGCCGCAGCGTACGTGATGATGAGGACGAGCGGCGGTGAAGTGAGGAGCTCGGGGAGGAGCGGCGGCTCAGGTAAGGCTTTGGGACATGGGACGGGAGGGAGCCGGTGTCGGAGGTTGGCCCGGAACAACTGCGGTAAGGC
>NW_028247899.1:0-147769 GCF_964263255.1 Lissotriton vulgaris | reverse complement strand
ACAATCCTCGAGTCCGCTTTTAGGTGGAGGATCAGAGCTGGCGTGACGGTAGGCGGACTAGCAATCCTCGAGTCCGCTTCTTGTGGGGGGCATTCCGGGGTGCGCCACGTACCCCGCTCCTGATGGTGCCTTACACAGTACCCCTCGTGTAGGTGGGGCTTGTGGATATGCTCGGGGTATACTTCGTCTGTGGTACGCTTGGAAGTGTGCTTCGTACTCCTTGGTCCGGGGGTATGGCCGGCGCACGCCTCGGGATGGCTTCGCCTCTTAATACGCTCTGGCGTACGCTCCGCACTTGGTTCGCCTGAAGGTACGCTCCGCAATTGGTTTGCCTGAAGGTACGCCCGCACTTGGGTCGTCTGAAGGTACGCTGCGCACCTGGTGCGCTTGAAGGTACGCTCCGCACCTGGTACGCTTGAAGGTAGGCCTTGCACCTGGTACGCTTGAAGGTACGCCTCGTGGCTGGTACCCTTGGAGGTACGCTTCGTACACATGGGTCCTGGGAGTACGCTCTGGTCGCTCTCGGAAATGTACTTTGGGCTCCTCACTCCTGGTCCTGCAGATGTGCCTCGTACTCCTCGCTCCTAGAAGTAGGTGACAGAGCCGCGACTGTGTCAGCAGGGCTCTCTAGGTATCGGGCCAGAGCCGCAACAGAGTCCGCAGGGCTCTCTAGGTCTGAGGGGCAGAGCCGCGACCACGTCTGCAGGCCTCCGCTGGTTCCAACCAAAACACAACACTCTTCGTCTCGCCACCGCCCCTGTTATAGGGCTTTCCGTCCTTTGAAGTCTTTGTTCCCCCACCACCTTTTCCTGCGAGTCCTGTTTCTGGCCAGATGGCACCTTATCTGCCCCTCCGGGGTGTGAGGGGCCGCACAGCCAGCGGGGGCTGGGCTGGCCTCTTGGCGGCAGGATGGTTTACTCCACTCCTCCGACCCCTTCCTGCGGCATGTGTTGGCCATCGCCCGGCGGGAAGATCAAACGACCGGGGGTCTCCGTGTTGGGGGGAGGAGAGTCAGGGAGTCCCTCGGGCAGGGGGTATCCTACGCTGGGGGGCTCTGTGGGTCTCAGTGTCTTGGGGGAAGGATGTTTACCGGCGTGGTAGTGGTTTCTCCTGGGTCTGAGAAACCAAAGTTAGAGAGGCTTCTAGTTCTAGAACGGGCCCTACCCGGGGGGTTTCTGGGGGAAGAGGGCTTGGGGGCCCAGGCCAAGAGGGACAGGTCTAACATAGAGACTGAGAGGGTCTTAGCGCAGGAGAGGATAGAGGAGGCTGAGAGGGCCTTCACCAGTGACAAATTAGCTCTGGAGGGTAGATTATCCCCTGCGCGCAGTTAAAGTTTTCTGGATTCCCCAGGGAGGGTTGAGTCCAGTGGTGGCAGCTATAAAGAGCCCAGTGCAAGAAGTCCCATTCCCAGTTCCCAAAGTATGGTACCTGTTCCCAAGAAGAGGAGTTAAGGTTGAAATTCAGGGGCAGTAAGAAACTGTCTCACCAGGATTGGTGGGATTTTGTGGATGACTGGTCGGATACACTGGATGTTTGGATGGTGATTAGCCCGGACCAGGAGGTGGACAAAGTAGTGAATATGTTTCTCAAAGAGCAGTTGCTCAGTATTTGTTGTCCAGGGTTGCGCCAACACCTGTTGAGGTTTGGATACTTTTGTCCTTGGAAGCTGGCAAAGGTAGCAGAGCGCTGGGAAAGCGCCAGAGGTTCTGAAGAGTCATTGGTGAGTGATTCCAAAAGTAGTGGTTCAGGTATCATCCAGCCCAGCATGGTGGAAGAGGTTCAGAGTAGCCCAGCTAGGCCCCAGTGTAGTGAGGGGGGTGTAGGGGCTTACAACCTGTCTCAGTGGAGCAGGGGTGAGTGTGTGACCGAGAGTCCGCAGACGCCTGAAGCCCTGTCTAAGAGCCTGGATGGTTTCTTCAGGGAACACCAGGTTGGGGACCTAGGCTGTACTGTTAGTCCATTTGAGGAGGATTGCCTAATGTATAGAGGACTGTTAGACCTGGCACCTTGGTGTGAGTCTCCCTTCCACTTTTCGCTGAGTACCTAAGATATTTTGCCGGTGTTCGCTGCTCAGGGCACTGCACCACGGCCAATCCATGCCGCAGTGCAAGTGCTCCCAATGTAAAGTGTACCTGTAATTGATTTCCATGATTGGCTCATTGGATTTACTGTCAGTCCCAGTAAAGTCCAACAGGAGTGCCAGGGCTTGTAAGTACCAATGCTGCTAGTGGTCCTGCAGCGCTGGTTGCGCCACCCACAGAAGCAGCCTTTTAAAATGTGTCTAGGGTCTGCCACTGCAGAACCTGCGTGCAGTCTGGTACTGTCATGCTGGCTGGGCAAGTGCACACACTTGCCAGCCCCTAAACCTTCCCTTTACTTCATATTAGTCACCCCTATGGTAGGCCCAAGGGCGGGTGTATTGTAAGCATAAGGTAGGACAAGCCCTGATGTGTGTGGCATGTCCTAATAGTGAATTACAGCAATTTTCGTTTTTCACTATTGTAAGGCTACCTGTTCTCATAGGCCAGAATAGGCTGCTGGAATTATTACACACTATAATCCCAGCAGGCTCAGGGAACATGGTAGAAGGTCATGTTTAGTATGCCTGAACTCAGAATAATAAAATGCTTATTTTAGTAAAGTTTATTTTAATATCCTGTGTTTGCAAATGCTACTTTTAGAAAGTTAGCATTTGCTTGCCTGACCATTTCAGCCAGCCTCTGCTAGGATGTGTATCAGCTGTCTGGTTTCTGTGTGTGACAGGGCTGGGGAATTCCAGGGGACAGGCTGAGGTTGACAGGTGGTGAATAGAGAGATTACACCAGGATGTGTGGGGGGGAGTGCCCCTTGACTCTGAATAGGACTGTGCTCTGCCACCACAATGCTGGCTCCGCCCACTGGGGTGCGACTGATGACTCTGCCCTGCACCTGGTTCAGGAAGAGGGAAAACTGTCAACAGAGTGCTCCTGACTGTACTTGTCATCACAATGCCGGCTCCACCTCCCGCGGAGCGTCTGATGTCCCTGCCCTGCACAGTGAAAGAAGAAGCCAGGGCCTGAAAAACAAAGTGCTCAGAGACTGGATTAGGCAAAGGCCCCCCTGGCCTGCGAGAACAAAAGAATTGGAAAGCTGCATAGAGGACTACTGTCTCTAATCCTGAGAGACTGGCCTGTGGTGGGTGCCTTGCTGCAAGAAGGAGAGAGGAAGAAAAGACTGAGAGACTTTTATAATTCAACTTGTTCATCTTGACAATCTCCAAGGGCTTGCTGGTGAACTTTTCCCTGAACTGCACCCCAGGAACATTGGGCACTAACCCCCCCTTCAGGAAGAGCTGCTGTTCATGTGGTTTGACCCTAAAGCGCTGATCCAGGGAAGTGGAGTGTGTGAGGAAGCCTCCCCGCACATTCTACAAAGCAGTGCACCCCGTCCCCTGAGCAACGTGACTTCCGCTTGGCCGCACCGCAGGAACAAAGTAAAGCCCAGCCCAGCCCCGCTGGTCCGAGCACCGTAAACTGTGAGCAACACTGAGCATTCGTTTGCAAAGTAAAGAGGACCTGTCCGGTCCGAGCACCACGAGCTTCTGGCCCCCGAGCCGCAGCCCGCAAAGCAAAGACGGACCCCCGCCCAGCATCTATCTCCCCACCGTGATCGCATTGAGGAGAGCGCCCGCTGCTGTGAAGCGCACAGCTGCGGAGCGTCCAGCGAGAGAGTACGTCCCATGTCCACTACCCGTACTCCCGCCCGCACCACCTGCAGCCGCTCCCCCTCCAGTGTAGAAGCGTACGCTGCGGGTTCGCCTGTCCCCTTCACAACGCACCGTTGACCTGAGCCGCGCCTGCAGAAGCCTTGAACCGTAGCTGCAGCTCCCCGGGAAGACACCGCGATGTAAGGAGATTGGCCCCCGCATCCGTCCCCTACGAAAACAAAGGTACTGGAACTGGCATCACCGTGCGAGTCGCACTGACCCCTGACGACTCAAACCGCCTGCATGCTCTGAGGCCCCTTGAACGCCTCGAGCTGTGGGCGCGCTTAGCCTTGTGAACGTTTGTGCCCGTACGCCTGAAGGTACAAGTCGCACCAGCTTAGTACGACTCATACCCCTTGTCCTGATCAGCTGCGGTGTACGCGTCTCAGGCGGGACGCGTGAGATTCAGCAGGGCCTTTCCTTTGGGCCTCGTACGACACGTAGAGAAGCGTTAGGAGGCGTTCAGGCCTCAATGAACAGCGCATCCAAGCTTTAGATATTGCCTGCAACCCTGTGAAGCCGGTTTGAGAACCTTGTACCCATTTCTAAGTATTGAACAGTGCCTGAAGAACAGTGAAGTTGTTCTTGAGAGGTTATCAACCCCTTTTAAAGAGAATGAACATTGTGATATTACGAACTGTGGCATCATTCTAAGAGTAACTGGAACCTTTAAAGAATGTATTTACAAGCCTGCTTGAGAGTTTATATATAAAGCATATATTTTCACAGAACAAACAGTCTTGTGGCCCTGTGTGGTTGGTTGATGGTTTATTGTGTGTATTATACTAAATGCTTAACCGTATGTGCTCTGGAGTTTAGCCTTGTCTGCTCGCGCCACGCCGCCTAGAGGGTGAGCAGGGGTTATTTCTAGGAGAAAGTCATTTGCCCTGACTAGAGGAGAGGGTCCCTGCCTGTCACAAGTGAATACTTGCGCCAACCAGAGACCCCCAATTCTAACATTGGAGGCAGCGGTGAGGATCACGAATTTGCATTTGTGTAATATATACAGTAGCTGTTGACCATTGCATTGTGATTACAGTCCAGTAACTTAGCCACAACTCTTTTTTAAATTTTGCTTTGCTAAAGAGAGATCCTTTGTGTTTAAAGCTTTGCCTGGCTGAAACAGCGTAAAGAGAGCAGCATCTGAAACCTCTGAACCTCTTTCTGCAGAGCACTGGATGGTTGGGTGAAGGGTAGCAAAGTTGATGATTTTAAAGGTCTCTTTGATTTAATTGCAGGGGAGCACTTGTCCAGTAATTGTTTTCCTGAGCTACGCCAGCATCTGATTGATAGCAAGCTGACTAACCCTAGAAAGCTTGCTGAGGAAGCAGACCGCTGGCTCAGCATCAGGGTCCACAAGGGTCCAGTGGGAGACTCAGCCAAGGGTGGGCAGGGTCCCCAGCAGAAGAGTGGGGGGGGACAGGGGTAAACAGAAAGGGTTCCAAAAAGGCCCCCAAATTAATCCCCAAGGGAACCAAGGGAAAGGTTCTTAGCCTCCCCCACCCCAGAAGCAGACCAGGGCCCCGACAGGTAACCCTGTTCCAAAGGGGCCCCCAAAATGTTACAATTGTGGTGAAGTGGGTCATTTTGCCACTGACCCCAAGTGTCGCCAGGAGGAGGTAGAAGTCCAAGGTGGGTGGGACCCCGTTCAGATGACCCTAGTCTCACTTGGAGACAGTGAGATGGTCCCTGAGAACTACTTGCCCTCTAACACTAAGAAATATGGGCAAGTAGTGACCGTCAATGGGAAGAAGATAGAGTTTCTTAGAGACACAGGAGCCAGTGTGATTGCAGTCCGGCAGCACTTGTCGTCTCAAGAGCAGGTTGTACCCCAATGGCTCAGGTTCCCTTTGAGTGGGGGGGGGGTCTCTGGTACTCTGCGGGTTGCTGTGAGAACGTCCATGCCTGTAGACTGTTTGCTAGGGAATGACTTGGAGAGCTCCACTTGGGAAAAGGTGGAGAAGGCAACTCACCTGAGGATGGTGGGTTTACCTGACTGGGCATGCGTGACCACTTGGTCAATGGCAGCCAGTAGGTGTTCAAGAGGTCCTGGAGCCTGAGGGAGAGGCCCAGGAACCGGCCTTACGGAGAAGGCGCAGGGGGCGCGGGAAACCGGCCCCTGAAGTTCCCACGGTCCCGGAGGGAGCAGACCTTGAGGGGGATGCCCTGGAGCCTACAGGGGAACAGATTGCTGAACTGGGGGACCTGCCTGAGCTGACCCATTGGCAGCAGAAAGGAGGCCCCTCCAGGGAGGAATTCTGCCGGGAGCAGAAATAATGCCCTTCTCTCGTGGGTATGCAGCAGCAGGCTGCAGACCAGGCCAATGGTGTTCAGTCTGGAACACATTTTGTTTGCTGGGAGAATGACCGCCTGTATTCAGAGCCTAAGGTTGCTGAACCTGTGTCAGACTGTGCGCTGGTGGTACCACAGAGGTTCAGAGCCTTCCTACTGGGGCTGGCTCATGATGTACCCTTAGCAGGACTGTTAGAATTGGGGGTCTCTGGCTGGCGCAGGTATGCACTTGCGACAAGCAGGGACTGTAGTTCGGAAAAATTCTGCACTCGTGCAACAAACTTTGTCGTAGCATGACGATTTTTATATCAAAAGACCGATAATGGTTAGTACACTATTTATTTACAACAAGGGGTGGTGAGGGACAGAGTCTCTGAATTAAGCAGAAAGCTCTCACCCAGTCAAGAGATCAGGGCTAGATCCAACACCGTTTTTTAGCTCACTGCACCATCCCAGTTTCAGAACCTGGCTGTATGCAAATTAGTCTGTTCCTGTCCCAGTGCATGATGGGAACAGGGCAAACCAAACTACAAAAGCCAATTCTTACACTGGGAAGGAAACAAGCTCCCGGGGACCGGTTTCTGGCATTACAGCCGTCTTCGGCCCGGTTTGCTTGAATCCTGATGGTGCAATGAGCAAGGGTCTCACATCTGAGAATACCCTTCCACGCTTAGGGTGGACAAAAATATTTACAACAAGGGGTGGTGAGGGACAGAGTCTCTGAATTAAGCAGAAAGCTCTCACCCAGTCAAGAGATCAGGGCTTGATCCAACACCGTTTTTTAGCTCACTGCACCATCCCAGTTTCAGAACCTGGCTGTATGCAAATTAGTCTGTTCCTGTCCCAGTGCATGATGGGAACAGGGCAAACCAAACTACAAAAGCCAATTCTTACACTGGGAAGGAAACACGCTCCCGGGGACCGGTTTCTGGCATTACAGCCGTCTTCGGCCCGGTTTGCTTGAATCCTGATGGTGCAATGAGCAAGGGTCTCACATCTGAGAATACCCTTCCACGCTTAGGGTGGACAAAAATATTTACAACAAGGGGTGGTGAGGGACAGAGTCTCTGAATTAAGCAGAAAGCTCTCACCCAGTCAAGAGATCAGGGCTAGATCCAACACCGTTTTTTAGCTCACTGCACCATCCCAGTTTCAGAACCTGGCTGTATGCAAATTAGTCTGTTCCTGTCCCAGTGCATGATGGGAACAGGGCAAACCAAACTACAAAAGCCAATTCTTACACTGGGAAGGAAACAAGCTCCCGGGGACCGGTTTCTGGCATTACAGCCGTCTTCGGCCCGGTTTGCTTGAATCCTGATGGTGCAATGAGCAAGGGTCTCACATCTGAGAATACCCTTCCATGCTTAGGGTGGACAAAAATATTTACAACAAGGGGTGGTGAGGGACAGAGTCTCTGAATTAAGCAGAAAGCTCTCACCCAGTCAAGAGATCAGGGCTAGATCCAACACCGTTTTTTAGCTCACTGCACCATCCCAGTTTCAGAACCTGGCTGTATGCAAATTAGTCTGTTCCTGTCCCAGTGCATGATGGGAACAGGGCAAACCAAACTACAAAAGCCAATTCTTACACTGGGAAGGAAACAAGCTCCCGGGGACCAGTTTCTGGCATTACAGCCGTCTTCGGCCCGGTTTGCTTGAATCCTGATGGTGCAATGAGCAAGGGTCTCACATCTGAGAATACCCTTCCACGCTTAGGGTGGGCAAAAATATTTACAACAAGGGGTGGTGAGGGACAGAGTCTCTGAATTAAGCAGAAAGCTCTCACCCAGTCAAGAGATCAGGGCTAGATCCAACACCGTTTTTTAGCTCACTGCACCATCCAAGTTTCAGAACCTGGCTGTATGCAAATTAGTCTGTTCCTGTCCCAGTGCATGATGGGAACAGGGCAAACCAAACTACAAAAGCCAATTCTTACACTGGGAAGGAAACAAGCTCCCGGGGACCGGTTTCTGGCATTACAGCCGTCTTCGGCCCGGTTTGCTTGAATCCTGATGGTGCAATGAGCAAGGGTCTCACATCTGAGAATACCCTTCCACGCTTAGGGTGGACAAAAATATTTACAACAAGGGGTGGTGAGGGACAGAGTCTCTGAATTAAGCAGAAAGCTCTCACCCAGTCAAGAGATCAGGGCTAGATCCAACACCGTTTTTTAGCTCACTGCACCATCCCAGTTTCAGAACCTGGCTGTATGCAAATTAGTCTGTTCCTGTCCCAGTGCATGATGGGAACAGGGCAAACCAAACTACAAAAGCCAATTCTTACACTGGGAAGGAAACAAGCTCCCGGGGACCGGTTTCTGGCATTACAGCCGTCTTCGGCCCTGTTTGCTTGAATCCTGATGGTGCAATGAGCAAGGGTCTCACATCTGAGAATACCCTTCCACGCTTAGGGTGGACAAAAATATTTACAACAAGGGGTGGTGAGGGACAGAGTCTCTGAATTAAGCAGAAAGCTCTCACCCAGCCAAGAGATCAGGGCTAGATCCAACACCGTTTTTTAGCTCACTGCACCATCCTAGTTTCAGAACCTGGCTGTATGCAAATTAGTCTGTTCCTGTCCCAGTGCATGATGGGAACAGGGCAAACCAAACTACAAAAGCCAATTCTTACACTGGGAAGGAAACAAGCTCCCGGGGACCGGTTTCTGGCATTACAGCCGTCTTCGGCCCGGTTTGCTTGAATCCTGATGGTGCAATGAGCAAGGGTCTCACATCTGAGAATACCCTTCCGCGCTTAGGGTGGACAAAAATATTTACAACAAGGGGTGGTGAGGGACAGAGTCTCTGAATTAAGCAGAAAGCTCTCACCCAGTCAAGAGATCAGGGTTAGATCCAACACCGTTTTTTAGCTCACTGCACCATCCCAGTTTCAGAACCTGGCTGTATGCAAATTAGTCTGTTCCTGTCCCAGTGCATGATGGGAACAGGGCAAACCAAACTACAAAAGCCAATTCTTACACTGGGAAGGAAACAAGCTCCCGGGGACCGGTTTCTGGCATTACAGCCGTCTTCGGCCCGGTTTGCTTGAATCCTGATGGTGCAATGAGCAAGGGTCTCACATCTGAGAATACCCTTTCACGCTTAGGGTGGACAAAAATATTTACAACAAGGGGTGGTGAGGGACAGAGTCTCTGAATTAAGCAGAAAGCTCTCACCCAGTCAAGAGATCAGGGCTAGATCCAACACCGTTTTTTAGCTCACTGCACCATCCCAGTTTCAGAACCTGGCTGTATGCAAATTAGTCTGTTCCTGTCCCAGTGCATGATGGGAACAGGGCAAACCAAACTACAAAAGCCAATTCTTACACTGGGAAGGAAACAAGCTCCCGGGGACCGGTTTCTGGCATTACAGCCGTCTTCGGCCCAGTTTGCTTGAATCCTGATGGTGCAATGAGCAAGGGTCTCACATCTGAGAATACCCTTCCACGCTTAGGGTGGACAAAAATATTTACAACAAGGGGTGGTGAGGGACAGAGTCTCTGAATTAAGCAGAAAGCTCTCACCCAGTCAAGAGATCAGGGCTAGATCCAACACCGTTTTTTAGCTCACTGCACCATCCAAGTTTCAGAACCTGGCTGTATGCAAATTAGTCTGTTCCTGTCCCAGTGCATGATGGGAACAGGGCAAACCAAACTACAAAAGCCAATTCTTACACTGGGAAGGAAACAAGCTCCCGGGGACCGGTTTCTGGCATTACAGCCGTCTTCGGCCCGGTTTGCTTGAATCCTGATGGTGCAATGAGCAAGGGTCTCACATCTGAGAGTACACTATGCACAAGCATTTTCGTCATAATCGAGTAACGATTTCACCTCGAAATCGTCATTTTTGTTTTTGAACCCTTGGGTTCCATTTTACGCTTGGCGGCCATTTTATGAGTTGCCCTTCACATAGGCTTGTAACTGCAGCTGAATTCGATATCAAAGGACACATACACCTTAATTGACTTTTCTGTGACCTGGGCAAGCTGGAACCATTGCCCCAAGCCAAACCTGTTCGGTCAGTCCCTCTCCCAGTGGCCGAACGAGATAGCATCAAAGCACAGCAGGCCATAAATCGTTTACATCGCACACACACCCTGCCCAAATCTTGCTCACATATGGCCCTGCTCTTTTCTCTTCTTTGCTTTATGACGAGGAGGAGCCCGGCTTTATTGGGGGTACACCGATATCTGATGAGAATGTTGGGCCTTGCCGGGTAATTCATCACAAACTGGACACACTGAAATGTGAAATTGTCATCATGACTCTGCCTTTTCTTTGTAGTGAAAATATGTGAATAGCCTACTGTAAATCTAAGAATGTTTGCACGGTAAATCTAAGAATGCTTGCCTGAAGCTCAATATTCTGTATAAAAAGAGAAGCCCGGTTCTGTAATATTGAGAAGTCTCCTGAGAACATACACATCGTGTTGTTGTACTTCTAGGACGCTTGTTACTTGGTTGCAGCCAATAAATTCGATCTTGACTTCACCTAGAAGACTCGTGTTTCTGTGGTCTGAATCAGGAAAGTACTTGAGGTCTTTGGGTGTTGTCCCTGGCACCGCTGGGTTACCGGATCAGTACCGGTTCTGAAAAACCCAGTACCTCAGTTGGCGCCCAACGTGGTGCGGTATCAGCGGTACCGGTCCAAGCCAGAGGTTCGTGAGGAGTTTCGTGTGAAAATTCCGGAGGACGGCCAGCCACTTCAGCGACCCCTGCATGTCGACGTGGTTCCGAAGGTCTTTGCTGCGAGGTTCCCCGCATCCCGGACGGCTACGAAGGACTGCTGCCCTGACTATCGCCCTGATTTGGACCCTTGATGTTTGGTAGAGCGAAACGATAGACTAGTCTTCTGGTGAAGCCATCGATCCCTCAGTTAAGTATAAGTGGAGCGTCTCCCAGTTAGTCCTTAGTTTTGTTTTGCTTGGAACTTGCAAGCGCCAAAGCCGAAAGACTCGTGTATTCACGAGAATATCGTAATCGATAATCCTTTGAAGTTTGAAGCTAGACTAGTGAGCGAAGATGCCTGGTCTTAGCAGACTTGGAAATTTGTTTTGTCTTGGTTGTAATAATAGGGAATTTGAATTGAATTTGAATTTTAAAATATTTATAGAGCGCTCTTATACCAGAATCGGTTTCATGGCACTAGATGGCAGAAGACCAGTGGGTGCGGAGGAAAGGGTTATACAGCTACAGATCTGGAGAACAAGAAGGTCTTAAGATGTTTGCGAAATTCCAGGTAGGAAGATGACGACCTAAGAGTAAATGGGAGTGAGTTCCAGAAGGAAGGAGCCAGCACTGCAAATCTGGCCCCACCGGACTTCTGTTTTCTAAAACGAGGGACTGACAGAAAAGCCAAAAATAGTGGAACGGAGTTCTCGGGAAGGAAGGTAAGGGGAAATGGCTTCACACAGGAAAACGGGAGCGGTCCCTGATCTGGCCTGGTAGGTGATACATCCAAGCTTAAAAAGGGCCCTCTCCCTCACTGGGAGCCAATGGAGAGATTGCAACAGAGGGGTCGTATGGTTGAACCTGGGGAGTCCATAGATCAGGCGAGCCGCCTGATTCTGAATCTGTTGAAGCCGGCGGAGCAGATAAGCCGGCGCACCATTGTAGATGACGTTCCCATAGTCAAGGCGCGAAAGCACCATGGCCATGAGGATGAGCTTGAGTGCAGCAGTTGAGAAGAAGCGGGCGACCCTTTGAATAATCCGCAGGGAGAAAAAACAAGCAGAAACAACTGCATTGATCTGCGTATGAAGGGTAAGCATGGGATTAATGAAAATACCCAAGGTTTTAACCTTGGAAACAGGAAGAGGGGAAGGGCCAAGGGCAGAGGGCCAGAAGGAAGGAGACCAGGGACTGCAACCACCCCCCGTCAGGACCAATTCGGTCTTGTCCGGGTTCAGTTTGAGGTGGTTGCAGTTCATCCACCCTTGGATAAAAAGCATAACCTTCTGGAAATTAGAAGCCGAGGAAGGAGAAGAGGAAAGGTTGAAAACAAGTTGGAGGTCGTCGGCGTAGTTAAACACTGAGACCTCCATCTGATGTAAAGTAAAAATGAGGGGTGAAATGTATAAATTGAAAAGCAAGGGGGACAGGGAAGAGCCTTGGGGAACTCCACAAGTCACCCTCCTAGGAGGAGCTGTGAAGTTGGCAAGATGAACAGCCTGTTCCCTGTCTGTCAAAAAAGAACGGAGCCAAGCATAGGCCGAGCCCCCAATGCCCGCCGCTTCGACACGGGACAACAAGATGTCATGGTCCACCGTGTCGAACGCGGCAGACAGGTCTAACAGGACTAGAGCCTGTGGCCGGCCAATATCAATACCCTCTCTTAATTGATCCATCACCGACACGACTACCTTCTCGGTAGAGTGCAGCGGGCGAAAGCCCGCTTGGCGGGCGGCCAGGCAGCCTGTGGATTCCACAAAGGAGCTCAGGGACCTGGTGATATGAGCCTCTGAGACCTTTGCGAGGTATGGGAGAAGAGAGATCGGGCGGTAATTGGCGGGCGCAGAGGGATCGATGCCAGGCTTTTTCAAAATAGGGATGATGACTGCTGATTTGTGGGCAAGGGGAACAATGCCCGAGTTGAGGGAATGATTGATGAAAGTAAGTGGTGGAGAATAGCAGTTAGAAAAGAGCTCTTTTAGGACAAAAGCAGGACCAATGTCCCGAGGGGAGCCTGATTTGATCCGAGCTAGAAGAGGAAGCAAAGAGTCTCGGGTGAGGGGAGGAAACTGAGTGAAGGAGGGGGGGGGGGTGGAGGGACAGCAGAAGGTACCGTGGGTGGGGGAGGAATGTTGGCCCTAATGAGGGCAATCTTCTCAAAGAAAAAAGAGTTAAGGGAGTTACAAAGTGTTTGGGACGGGGGAATTTTAGAGACCGCCCTGTCGGAGGCCGCCAACTCAGGGACTTCCCGACTGGAGGACTCATGTCCGGTTCCTCCGATTGGGACTCCAACCTATGAATTATATGTAAAACATGGAGTAGGCCACATCACACACAATAAAGTGTGGATCAAATACACCAGAAAAGATGGTGTTTTAAAATGGCCCCAATATTGCAGCTTTGATACGGAAATCCTGGATAATCTTGAGGTTAAACTTTTTAAGAAGAAAGCCCGGCCGGCAATGTTTGTCTCTTTTCGCATATGGCACAAGGAAGCCAAACAGAAAAAAATAAAATTAGCAAAGAAAAATACACGAGGTATGTCAATGGTACAAGCTGCCGTTGCGTTTAGGGATAATGAGGAAGAACAGGAGAGCGAACAAATGCTTAGAATAAAGAAGTTAGCGGTAGATAAGTGCTACCCAGTTCTACCACGTAAAGGACAAGAGTCCAAGGAGAAACCTGATCAAGATCTTTTAATGTCCCACTTATTGAGTTCGCCACCTCCCTATGCACAAAATGCTACTGCGCCTCCGCAATGCTTTGTTATACCACGTCCCACCGCACAGACCCCAGTTCTTTCACAACAACCAGCCTCTTCTCCGCTGGTTTCTACTCCTCTGGTGGAGCCTCCTCAAGGCCCGCCAATTTCTACAACTTTGCCTGCTGTCCCGACTATTTCCTCTAACACTTCCACCGCTATTTCCTCTGCTCCAGCTTTTCCTCAATCTAGTTCTCCTACTGTTCTCCCATCAGCTTCTCCGTCCGTTCGACAGGGAATGGCTAACACTGTCGCTAACATTATCTCACCTTTCTTCGGGTCGCCTAATACGACCCCTAATATGGAGCGAAGACAGTCGCGGAGTCAACTGCCCGACCGTCGAGAGAGAGAATTAATGGATCGATTAGCGCGTAACTGGGTTCTCGATACTGTAAAGTATGATGTACAGTCTGTCATGGAAGTCTTCCAACAGTAGGAAGCACCGAAGCAGAGATATGTTTTTAAACAAATGTGTATTTATCTATGGGAAGATTTGGAGGGAAACGATCTAGAACGCAGTCCGCCTGAGTTGTGTCGTGTACGGTTCAAATTTGCAGAAGGCATGATCGTAGGTTCCAATATTGAAAGAGCGATCGAGATGTTGTTGTCGTATCGGAGTAAAGGGGCGACTTCTCGATCACCTGAGCATGATGCACCTAGTAGGAAAAAGGCGCGACAGTACCCCATGAGGGAGGTCCCTCCAGTTTGGAGGGAAGGGGACGCAAATGCTAATCCAGCCATTCCACCACATTTTCAGCGTGTATGGGTACATGTTCCGTGGAAGAGATCTGAAGTTTTGGCCCTGAAACAGACATTTCCTGATCCTCGTAAAAATCCTGCAGGGTATTATAAGGAATTATCACAGACAGCAAGCTTGTGCATTATGAATTTGGCCGATATAGACATGTTGTTTGGGAACGTGGTTCCGCAGCCTTTATGGGGAAAGATTCGCCACACCGATCACGATCAGGAGTTAGGTGACACATGGGCTAATATTGCCGCAGTTGATAATAGACAAATTGGTGGTGCCAAACCCGAGCCTTTAATTGCAGAACTCCCTGGTAGAATAATTTCTTACATGAAAACGTTAATGCCTGAATTGCGTGTTAATTGGGACAAGTTGTCTGCGTGTAAGCAGAAGAAAGATGAAATGGTATCTGATTTCTTCACACGATTTGAAGAAACGTTTGCAGATCATAGCGGTCAGGATATGGCTACTGAAGGTGGCCAGAGGTTGTTCGTCGATAAGTTTGTGAATAATTTACTTCCGGAATTGTGCGCTAAGTTGAAGGATTCGGAAAGTGCTTGGGCTGTCTCAACGTCAGCACAGATCTTGGCTACAGCCCAGTACTACGAAAATAGGCGCAAAGATGAATTAGAGAGGGCGGATAAAAAGACTAAAGAGTTAAAAACTAAGGTCCTGTTACAGCAAGCATACCCGCCACGTGGTGGTAGTGGCCAGAATAATAGCGGTCAGACTAACTATCAGAATAATTATCAGCAACCTCAACAGTTTCAAAAGCCAAGAGTAGAGTATACTCAGCCACGCGTTCCTATGGGTCCCAATCAGTGTTCGTATTGCAAGGAAGAGGGCCATTTTGAGTATAGTTGCCCTATCCTGTTACAGCGCCCAAATGGTGTGTCAAACACAAGAGGTAGAGGTGTTCAGCAAACACCTAGAGGTAGAGGACGTGGAAACGTCCATCAGAATGCACGTTCCTTTCCACCTCAAAATTCTATGAATAGGTTTGATCAGCAGAATAACACATCTGGTAGGACAGCTCAGTACTATGCTGATGATTACTATGCAGAAGATGAGTATGTGGAAGGTAATGATTGCTAGGACAGCCATAGACAAAAAGAGGGAGTTGTTTCAGTTCCAGTAGATCAGAATGGACCATACGTTGAGGTGATTACATCAGGTGTGTCAGAACCTTTTCTGTTGGATACTGGTGCTACAAAGAGTTCTATGATGCCCTCAAAACTCCCTGGCGCACCTTTTTGTGGCGAAATGAATGTTTCTGTAGGTTTTTCTGGCGCCCCGGTTAGGAACCCAATTTCCAGTCCTATGTCCCTGACTGTTGGTCCTTGTGAATTCGAAGCACCCCTTATTCTGACAACAGGTTGTGGGGAGAACTTGTTAGGGTTGGATTTGTTGAAAAGATTGTATGCGACTTTGTACTGTTCTCCTTCAGGAGTACAACTTACACTAGGTAAGAAAGTGTTTTCTCCGATGTATTTGGCAAGGGATGAAATTCCGACAGAATTGTTGTCTCTACCTGATATTCTTTGGGCAACTGGTCCTAACGATGTGGGTCTCTTGGAAATATCACCCTATGTTGTGACATTAAAAGCTAATGTTAGGATGCCACGAATTCCCCAATACAAAATTTCTAGTGAAGGTGAAAAAGCGGTGTTAGCGATCATTTACGATTTGACTGAAAAGGATGTGATCGAAGAGACAAGGGGCAACATTTGCAATAGTCCTGTTCTGCCTGTTTTGAAACGAACTGATCCCTCTCAACCACCTGTGTACAGGTTTGTGATTGACCTTAGAGAGGTGAATAAAGTGGTTGTGCCACAATTTCCAGTTGTTCCTGACATTACTGCCCTATTGACTATGATTCCAGCCTCTGCAACCTTGTTTTCGGTGTTTGACTTAAAGAATGCTTTCTTCAGCATCCCAATTGCTGAGGAGAGTAGGGATATTTTTGGCTTCAGTTTAGGAGGACGAAGCTTCCGCTTTAAACGCGCTCCCCAGGGCTACTGTGAAAGTCCATCAATATATAGTCAAGCTCTCAAAACACAGCTTGATACGATTGTTTTACCTAAAGGTGCTACCCTCATTCAGTATGTAGACGACTTGCTTGTTGCTGCAGATTCTGAGGAAATCTGTAAAGAAGCCACGTTGTCTTTGCTGCGTCATTTGTGTGATCTGCATCACAAAGTATCTCTCTCTAAATTACAATATTGTCGACAAGAAGTGACCTACTTAGGTCATCTCTTATCGAAGGAGGGAAGGAAACGGACCCCAGAAAGAATTCAGGCAATAGCAAAATTAAGTGTGCCAAGAACACAGAGAGAAGTGCGTGCTTTCTTGGGTATTACATCGTACTGTAGACAGTGGATTCCAAATTTTTCTTTACTGGCCAAACCATTGGTGGCATTAACATGTAAAGATACACCCAATCCCGTGCCTTGGTCTGAAGAGTGTCAGAAAAGTTTTTCAGAATTGCGCGCAGCATTATGTTCTGCTCCTGTGTTGGGTACCCCCAACTACAGCAAGCCCTTTACATTGTATGTTCATGAGAAAGAAGGTTGCGCATTATCAGTGTTGACACAATTGTTTGGAGACAAACAGCGCCCATGTGCATATTTTTCGTCGACTTAGGACTCAGTAGCTAAAGCATTGCCAAGTTGTTTAAGAGCAACAGCGGCAGCAGCTGTTTCGATTCGACAGTCTGCTGGTTTAGTAATGAATAACACATTGATAGTAATGGTTCCACATGCAGTGGACACATTATTGAACAGAACCAAGACACAGCACTTAACTAGTGCTCGATTGTCTGGTTACGAACTAACTTTGTTAGCGAGCCATGTACACATCAAAAGATGCAGCACATTAAACCCAGCCACGTTGTTTTCAATTCCAGTTGAGACAGAGAATGCTGAAGAGCAGCATGATTGCTTTCTTAGAACAGAAGAAGAAACAAAAGGGAGAATAGACCTCCAAGACACTCCTCTGGTTGAATGCGATTGTACCTTATGGGTGGATGGTTCATGCTCCAAGCTTCCGAATGGTGACACGACTGTAGCATATGCTGTCACCACTTTGCATACAGTCGTTGAAGCTGTACGTATTCCACATAACTCAGCTCAAGCAACAGAATTGATTGCCCTTACAAGAGCCTGTGTGTTGTCAAAAGGAATGAAAGTGAATGTGTACACCGACAGTCAATATGCCTTCGGTGTGGCTCACAGTTTTGGACGATTGTGACGCGAACGTGGTTTTTTAACTTTGCATGGAGCAAAAATCCAACATGGTCAGTTGGTGAATGAGTTTCTTGAATCACTGACCTTGCCTCTGCAAGTTGCAATTGTGAAATGTAGTGCTCACAAGAGGGTGACTGATGATGTTGGTCGTGGCAATGCATTTGCTGACGAAGTCGCGAAAGAAACAGCAAGGAATGTGATGAGCCGAATGTATGTTGCAGGCCCTGCAAGATGGGTTGGTGATGTTGGAATGTGTGAGGACACAATAGAGAGTGTGAAATCGATCTAAACTGAGGCCACAGAGAAAGAGTTGAACATGTGGAGAGAAAGTACGGGCAGAATGGATGCAAAGGGTTGTTGGGTTGAATTGTCAGAGCATCAGAGATGGTTGCTACCCGATGCGTACGTGCTTGCAGTGGTTACAATGGCTCATGGAATGGCTCACATCAGTGTGAAAGGGATTTGCAAGTTGTTGGCTCCAGTATGGCAAAATGCTGGAATTCCTAAGTGTGCAGAGAATGTGGTCAAGAATTGCATGGTGTGTCTGAAACACAATCCTGGTAGGGGAACCCCAACTCCAGCTGGTCATTTTGCTCCTCCTACGTATCTGTTCGAGGTTTTGCAGCTAGATTTCATCCACATGGAGAGGTGCAACAATTTAAAATACATACTCGTTGTTGTTTGTGCCTTCTCAAGATGAGTAGAAGCATATCCCCTAAAGGACAATACTGCCTTGTCCACAGCGAAAGCCCTTGTGAAAGAGTTCTTCCCCAGGTTTGGAATGCCGAGAATGGTCTGGAGTGATAATGGGAGTGAATTTGTGGGACGAGTGATGAAGGAAGTGTGTGAAGGGCTTGGCGTCAGACAAACGTTTCACGCTGCAAATCACCCTCAATCAGCTGGATTAGTAGAATGCTACAACGGCGCCCTAAAGCTAAAACTAGCCAAGATTCAAGCGAGCACTGGTCTTAGATGGCCGGACGCTCTGCCCTTAGCACTCCTATCCACCAGAATGACTGTGCACTCGAGAGTGAAACTTAGTCCCTATGACATAGTCTTCGGCCGTCCCGCCAACATATGGGGGGTGCCCAGACCCAAAAAGATTAGTGAAATTGAGCACCCTGTTTTGCTTGACTATTTGTACGAATTGACGGCTAAATTGCGTGTTTTACACCAACAGGTCCATGACTCTCTGCCTCCGGTCTCTGAAGCTCCAGGCCATGAAATCGATCCTGGATGCTGGTAAAGAACTTTCAGCGAACAAAGAACGACCAGCCCAGGTGGACCAGCCCACACCTCGTCCTTCTTTCCACAAGATCAGCTGTCCCAGTGGAAGGAAAGAAGAACTGGATCCACAGAGTCCACTGTAAACAGATCCCCCTGCCTTTGCCCTAAGACCGGTGGGTCCAGGAGGGTGTCGCCGACTCAGAGACAGAATCTGTGCCACGGTTTCTACCTTTCAGCGATGCTCGTGTAAAAGAAACAATTAGTGAGCAAAAGAGCGACAGTATTTTGCAACCAGCTGTATCGCCATCAGCCCAATTGGACACCACAGAACCTGAGCTCTTGTTCCTAAACCATACAATACTGGGAAGACAACGGTATATTCTGAGGCTGAGAAATACGAACTAATAAAAACCTTTTATTCCCCCCAAGTACTATTTTTGAAAGCGCAGCTCTCCCATCTGAGGAGCTTGCTTATTTTTGTTTTTTCGAACCGCCATCCGGGTTCCGCTGCTAGGGCCGCGATTGCCCAAAGTCTTCGGGGTGCAGCTGACGACGTTAGGTCGGCAGTTCTGGTTGGTCTAAGGGAGTTGCCCTGGATCAACAGAAGCATTCCTTAGTAGAATCAACCTCCCATCGCGGGCAGCATTGTAGAGAGGATGGAGTTTTTCAAGATGGAGAGATCTGCCAAAACTGTGAACTTTAAGGCCAGAATATGTGGATTAATGACAAGGAAACGTTTTTTATTATTATGCATTTTCCTGTTATTCAGTGCAATAATGTTCTTAGTAGGATATGTATTATTTTCTTTACAAGCAACCATTGCACCGACTACATCGCCCATACCTCCTCCTACTGTTTCTGCACATTCTTTTCAACCCCTTCCTGAACATGAGTCAGCTAGGAGATTGGAGTTCATTAATAACTCCTTCACTCAGCTCTTGCACCAACACCAACTAGTAATGAACACGACTAGCTGTTGGGTGTGTGGTCTTATGCCTCACACAACGGATAAAGGTATCCCTTACCTTGTTCTGCCATTCAGCCACAATGGTTCTGTGTGGGCATACCGAACAATGTTCATCTATGCACATGAAGTCTACCCCCTACGTTCTGTAACAGACAATCCTAAGAATAGTGCTCTAGTTAAGGGTATAGTAGATATGATTAAGGAAGATATTTCCTATGAGACTATTCCAAGAGATGAGACACTAGTATACATAGGATGGAACGTGACCAGATATGGAGCTACTCTGAGTGAGAAACAGCAAGCTAAGAGATCTTCCCCGATTTGGATTGTACCCCATCAGGGTCATCTGTGTCTGCAAGGTACTGGCAAGAATCCCGGAGCTCAGTTAGGGAAGAGTGTCTGTACTGAAACATATGTTTTCGCATCTCAGACTTCCCCTTCGTTTTTAGCAGCTAAGGGTACTTATTTCATCTGCCATGATAGAGCCTATACATGGTTGCCCCCTGACTTTTCGGGCACATGTTTTGTTTTGTTCCTGTTGCCTCCCACCTACACAGCAGCGGCAGATTACCATAAGACAAGGATAGTTAGAGGTGTCTTGAGTAAAGAAGACACTGCAGGACAAGAATTTGGGGATTTCGTAAAGGGTTTTCTGCCGTTCTGGGGACCGATGGTTAACAGCAGAAACATAAGGCAATTAGCAAGGGTGGTTGAATCCACCATAATTGAAACTGCTGGTCCCCTTAGTAACTTGACTGCTGAGCTCCAGTCGGACCGTCTTATGACCCTTCAGAACAGGGCCGCGTTAGATGTCATACTTCCAGACCGAGGTGGGGTGTGTAAATTGATCCAATCGAGTTACTGTGTTTTCATTCCCGATAACGCTCCAACAGTGTACCAGGCCATCTCCAAATTGCATAAGATTTCCGAATCTATTCATGTGGATAAAGGAGATTGGTCTTTTATGGGATAGTTCTGGGGACTGATATCCTTCTGGGGATGGAGAATTCTGATGGTCATTGGGATGGTATTAGCCATTCTTTTCTTGTTCTGTCTGTGCGTGCAGTGTGCTCCTGCAATATTTAGCCTCTGTGCTACATCATGTGTAAGGAAGCCTGTGTCAAAAGACGAACTGAGTACCAGAATGATGCTACAGCAACATCTCAATGATTTTAGGAATATAGACCTGGACTCAGATTAGCATGAGATTAGGTTAAATTGCCTATGTAAGGGCAAAAGGAGGGCTTGTAGTTCTGAAAAATTCTGCACTCGTGCAACAAACTTTGTCGTAGCATGACGATTTTTATATCAAAAGACCGATAATGGCTAGTACACTATGCACAAGCATTTTCGTCATAATCGAGTAACGATTTCACCTCGAAATCGTCATTTTCGTTTTTGAACCCTTGGGTTCCATTTTACGCTTGGCGGCCATTTATGAGTTGCTCTTCACATAGGCTTGTAACTGCAGCTGAATTCGATATCAAAGGACACATACACCTTAATTGACTTTTCTGTGACCTGGGCAAGCTGGAACCATTGCCCCAAGCCAAACCTGTTCGTCAGTCCCTCTCCCAGTGGCCGAATGAGATAGCATCAAAGCACAGCAGGCCATAAATCGTTTACATCGCACACACATCCTGCCCAAATCTTGCTCACACCTGGCCCTGCTCTTTTCTCTTCTTTGCTTTATGACGAGGAGGAGCCCGGCTTTATTGGGGGTACACCGATATCTGATGAGGATGTTGGGCCTTGCCGGGTAATTCATCACGAACTGGACACACTGAAATATGAAATTGTCATCATGACTCTGCCTTTTCTTTGTAGTGAAAATATGTGAATAGCCTACTGTAAATCTAAGAATGTTTGCACTGTAAATCTAAGAATGCTTGCCTGAAGATCAATATTCTGTATAAAAAGAGAAACCTGGTTCTGTAATATTGAGCAGTCTCCTGAGAACATACACACCGTGTTGTTGTACTTCTAGGACGCTTGTTACTTGGTTGCAGCCAATAAATTTAATCTTGACTTCACCTAGAAGACTCGTGTTTCTGTGGTCTGAATCAGGAAAGTACTCGAGGTCTTTGGGTTTGTCCCTGGCACCGCTTGGTTACCGGATCAGTACCGGTTCTGAAAAACCCAGTACCTCAGGACCCTCTCCTCTAAGTCAGGGCAAATGATTACTCTCAGGACATAACCCCTGCTCACCCTCTACGTAGTGTGGCGGGACGCGTGAGATTCAGCAGGGCCTTTCCTTTGGGCCTCATACGACGCGTAGAGATGAGTTACAAGGCGTTCAGACCTCAACGAACAGCGCATCCAAGCGTTACATATTACCTGCAACCCATTGAAGCCGGTTTGAGAAACTTGTACCCATTTCTAAGTATTGAACAGTGCCTGAAAAACAGTGAAGTTGTTCTTGAGAGGTATTCAACCCCTTTTTAAGAGACTGAACCTTGTGATATTATGATCTGTGGCATCATTCTAAGAGTAACTGGAACCTTTAAAGCCTGCTTGAGAGTTTATATATAAAGCATATATTTTCACAGAACAAACAGTCTTGTGTCCCTGTGTGGTGAGTTGTTAGTTTATTGTGTGTTTTGTACTAAATGCTTAACCGTATGTGCTCTGGAGTTTAGCCATGTCTGCTCGCGCCACGCCGCCTAGAGGGTGAGCAGGGGTTATTTCTAGGAGTAAGTCCTTTGCCCTGACTAGAGGAGAGGGTCTCTGCCTGTCACAAGTGAATACTTGCATCAACCAGAGACCCCCAATTCTAACAAGGACCTGGAGCATCTGTAATTAGAGTTCCAGTGGTTCTAGTGTCCGGCAGTGCCACTCCAGTTGGGAGGGCACAGGAGTTCGAAGTGAGGAGTGATTGTGGGATGAGTTCCCCAGTAGAAGAAACAGTGGACCAGGGACTAGCCAGTTGGGCTATGTTCCAGAGGGGGGACCCGGGTGACACCACTTCTGTTCTGGGGGATCTTTGCGCACTCTCAGATGGACAGGGGATGGGGGATCTGCGCCACTCAGACAGTCACACAACATATGAGTCATGTGTTGGCCTCAGGGGGATGGTGTGTGTTAGACCTGGCACCTTGGCGTGAGTTTCCCTTCCACTTTTTGCTGATGTGACTCAGATGTTTTTGCTGGCGTCCGCTGCTCATGGCACTGCGCCACGGCCAATCCGTGCCGCAGTGCAAGTGCTCCCTATGTAAAGTGTAACTGTGATTGATATTCCTGATTGGTTCATTGGATTTATTGTCAGTCCCCAGTAAAGTGCACCAGGAGTGCCAGGGCTTGTAAATGCCAAGACTGCTAGTGGGCCTGCAGCGCTGGTTGCGCCACCCACAGAAGCAGCCTTTTAAAATGTGTCTAGGGTTTGCCATTGCAGAACCTGTGTGCAGTCTGGTACTGTCATGCTGGCTGAGCAAAGTGCACACACTTGCCAGCCCTAAACCTTCCCTGAACTTCATATTAGTCACACCTATGGTAGGCCCAAGGGCAGGGTGCATTGTAAGTGTAAGGTAGGACATGCTCTGATGTGTGTGGCATGTCCTAATAGTGAATTACAGCCAAATTCGTTTTTCACTATTGTAAGGCTACCTGTTCTTTTAGGCCAAGATCGGCTGCTGGAATTATTACACTCTATAATCCCAGCAGGCTCAGGGAACATGGTAGAAAGTCAAGTTTAGTATGCCTGAACTCAGAATAATAACATACTTCTTTTAGTAAAGTTTATTTTAATATCCTGTGTTTGCAAATGCTACTTTCAGAAAGCTAGCATTTGCTTGCCTAACCATTTCAGCCCGCCTCTGCTAGGATGTGTATCTGACTGTCTGGGGTATGTGAATGACAGGGCTGAGGGATGACAGGTGGTGAATGCAAGGAGTACACCGACATGGGAGTGCCCCTGGACTCTGAATAGGGCTGTGCTCTGCCACCACAATGCTGGCTCTGCCCCCTGGGGAGCGACTGATGACTCAGCCGGCACCTGGCCCAGGAAGAGCGAAGCACTGTCAACAAGGTACTTCTGGCTGCCCCTGTCCCCACAATGCTGGCTCCACCTCCTGTGGAGCATCTGATGTGCCTGCCCCTCACACTGAAAGCAGAAACCAGAGTACACCCAACAAAGTGCTCAGAGACTGAAAGAAGTTATGCAGAGGCCACCCTGGCATGCAATAACAAAGTAAATGCTGTATAAAAGTAGGAGTCCTGCTCCTTGTATATCAGATCCTATTTGCGCTAAGAAGAAGCTCTGCCTGAAGAGGAGGACCTAGGAAATCTGCATGGAGAAGTACTGACTCTGATCCCAAGAGACTGGCCTGTGTGGAGTGCCTTGCTGCAAAAAGGAGAGCAAGAGAGAAAGACTGAAAGACTTTGCTTCCTTTCAACTTGTGCCAAACTTCTACAAAGATCTCCAAGAGCTTGCTGTGGAACTTGCCCCCTGAACTGTGCCCCAGGAACATTGGGCGCTACCCCCCTGAAAGAGGAACTGCTGTGAGTGCTGCCTTTCCCTACAGTTCTACTTGGGAAAAGCGGAGCGCGTCGTGGACATCCGCCGCGCCCTCTGAGAAGTCCGGGGCATCACCGTCCCTCCAAGCACTGCGACTTCCGCCTGTTAAGGCCCCAGCTTGCACCACAAAGACCAGCTTCGCTGGCCCAAGCACCGTGGCTGTCGCCTGCATGAGCCGTAGCTCGCACCGTGAGGAGAGACTTCGCCCTGCGCCTGCTTCCCCCTTCGTGAGCTGTGCCAGTGAAAGCGCCTGTCGCTGTTCTTGAGCGGCTGCGGCGTGTAGCGCTGTGAGGCCCGTCCCGATCTCTTTGACACACCCTGCAGCTTCGCCCCGCACAGAGTGTGCCCCCCCTCTTTTCAGGACCAGTGCATGTATCCCGAGTGAAGAGCTGCCCAGCAACGCACCGTCTCCGCCGACTACCATGACCGCCGAGCTCCCCGAGCCGGAGCTCACACCACAAGGAGGAGGACACCGCGATGCACGGCATTGACCCCCCCGGATTGTCCGCACTAACCCCAAGACAAGGTAATGAACTGTACGCTGGCCGATTAGTGGGGCGAGTGCGCTGAGAGCTGTGCGCAGAGTATCTGGCCCGTGAACACTTGGAGCGCAGCGTACCCCCCCTCCGGCATCTCCAGCCAGCCGGACATGTCACCCGGTACGCCTCGCTCCCTTCGCTCTGAGCCTGAGAAGCTGTGCACCCCGTACCTGGCTGTTAGCAGGGTTCGCGTCATACGCCGGCCCATGCTAGAAGCGTGAGATTTAGCCAGGCACGTCCCGAGAAACGTGCGAACCATCCAGAGAGCGCTACAAAGCGCACAGACCGCCATAGAAGCAAGGGAGTGGCCAGAATTACCTATAAAGAACTGAAATGCACCCTTAAGAACTGTGGCATTGCTAAACCGTTACTGGAACCATTTTTGAAAGCCTAAAGACTGTATCTTAAGTTGCTTAACAAGAACTGTGGCATCCCCTTTTTTAAAGTATTGACACTTCAACAAGTAACTGGAATCGGTTTTATTTACAAAGACTGTATTTACAAGCCTGCTGAAAATATACATAAAAGAGTTTTATTTTTATACAAAATACAGTCTGGTGTCATTGTGTGGTGGGTTGGTGGTTGCTGTGTGTGATACTGCAAATGTTTAACCCTATGTTCTCTAGAGATTAGCCTTGACTGCTTGCGCCACACTACCTAGAGGGTAAGCAGGGGTTATTTCTTGAGGGGAATCCTGTGCCCTGACTTAGAGGAGAGGGTCCCTGCTTGACACAAGAGAATACTTGCGCCAACCAGAGACCCCCAATTCTAACATTGGACGCAGCGGTACGGATCACAATTTACATTTGCAGTGTCCATACAGTAATTATTGACCATATACAGTAGCTGTTGACCATTGCATAGTGATTACAGTCCAGTAACTTAGCCACAGACTTTTTTTTTTCTTTGCCTAGAAGAAGATCCTTTTTTTTTTAAACCCATGCCTGGCACCAACAGCGTGGAGAGGGCAGTATCTGTAGCCTCTGATGTGTTGGAGATAGAATGGGATGCGTCAAAACTGGACGACTAATTTCCTTTGTCAAGAAATTCAAGGTTCCGCGTGTGGGGTGCAAAACCAAGGAGGATTTCCACAGAGCCCTGAAAGCCTGGATGGAATCAAGGGAGTCACCCGAGGATCTTGTTGTACATGAAAGAGCAGAAAGCGTCCATAGCTTTGGCAGAGGCTTGTCGCCAGAGGAGCTGGAGACAGACAGGCAACCAGGGATCATGAAATGAAGCTGGCAGAGTTAAAATTGAAGGGCCAACTGGAGCTTGAGAGCAAAAGAATGGCTCTGGAAGAGCAAAGAATCCAAATGGAACATGAAATGAAATTGAGGGAGATGAGTCTAAAGGAGAAAAGTTTGGAGCATCCTCCCTCTGGTGGCAGCACAATGCCGGTGCAGGTAGAGTCCAGGGTGTACATACCCAAAGATGTAGTTAAGGAGTTCTTTAAGGGGGATGACATAGGACAGTGGTTTAGGGCATATGAGGTAGCCATGTCCTCCCATCGGGTCCCTGACAAGGATTGGGGAGCGGGGTTGTGGGGGAGGTTCCTTAGCGAAGGGCGGGACACCCTACTAGATTTTCCCACTGAAGAACAAAGTTCCTATCCCCACATGAAAGAGGCCTTAATGACCAGGTATGGGCTTACCCCTGAAATTTACAGACAGAAGTTCAGGGAGAGTAAAAAGCGTCCTGGGAGTACGTATGTTGAGTATGTGATTGGTTTTTGCAGAGCACTGGATGGTTGGGTGACGAATAGCAAAGTAAATGATTTTCAGGGGCTTCTTGATTTAATGGCATGGGAGCACTTGTCACAACATTGTTTTTCTGAGCTACGCCAGCACCTGATTGATAGCAAGCTGTCCAACCCGAGGAAGCTTGCTGAGGAGGCGACCGCTGGCTCAGCACCAGGGTCCAACGGGAGACTCCGCCAAGGGTGGGCAGGGCCCCCAGCAGAAGAGTGGGGGGGGGGACAGGGGTAAACAAAGAGGGTTCCAGCGAGGCCCCCAAAGTAATACCAGAGGGAACCAGCAGAAAGGTTCTCAGCCTCTCCCACCCCCGAAGCAGACCGGGGGCCCGACAGGTAGGCCTGTTCCAAAGGGGCCCTTCAATTGTTACAGGTGTGGTAACCCGGTTCACATTGCCTCTGACCCTAAGTGTGGCTCACCGTTTAGAGGAGGCAGTCCCTGATGCAGAGGTCAGACCCGGGACCGGAGTTCAATCCCCGACGCGGCAGGGTCTTGAGTTCAAAATGTCCATGGATTCGATAATTCTTGCCTCGGTGCCTACACGAATCGTGGGTTCACACTCTGCAACTCTGGGCAATAGCTTGCTTAATCTCCACTACGGCCCCACCGCGATGGGATGCCTGGTCTTCACCTTGGGGATGCCCAGTAGGGGTAATCTCGCAGGTAAAGGCCAGGACGGGTTCCCAAAGCAAGCGCCTTGAGACCTTACGGTGAAAAGGCGCTATATAAGAACGTATGATTCACGATTTAAGTGTCGCCTGTTTGGTAAACCAGCACCCATTGGTGCTCCACCCCGGCAAGTAGCTAGTGTTAATGTGGGGGAAGAAGTAGTAATCCCCGGGGGTGGAGATACTGTCCAGATGACCCTAGTCTCTCTAGGAGACAGTGAGATGGTCCCTGAGAACTACCTTCCCTCTAACACTAAGAAATATGGGCAGGTGGTGACCATCAATGGTAAGAAAGCTGAGGCTCTTAGAGATACAGGAGCCAGTGTGACTGTAGTGAGGCAGCACCTGGTGTCTCAAGAGCAGGTTGTACCCCATGCCTACTGTAGGGTTATCAATGCTGACAACTCAGAGAGCCAGTGTCCGATGGCTCAGGTTCCCTTCGAGTTGGGGGGGGGGGTCTCTGGTACTCTGCTGGTCTGTGTGAGGAAAGCCATGCCTGTAGACTGTTTGCTAGGGAATGACTGTGAGCACTCCCCTTGGGAAAAGGTGGAGAAGATGACCCACCTCAGGATGGTGGGTCTGCCTCACTGGGCGTGCGTGACCACCCGGTCAATGGCAGCCAGTAGGGGTGCTCAAGAGATCCTGGGGCCTGAAGGCGAGGCCAAGGAACCGTCCTTATGGAGAAGGCGCAGGGGGCGTGGGAAACCGGCCCCTGAAGTTCCCATGGTCCAGGAGGAAGCAGACCTTGAGGGGGATGCCCTGGAGCCTACAGGGGAACAGATTGCTGAACTGGGGGACCTGCCTGAGCTGACCCATTGGCAGCAAGAAGGAGGCCCCTCCAGGGAGGAATTTTGCAGGGAGCAGAAAGAATGCCCTTCTCTCGAGGGTATGCAGCAGCAGGCTGCAGACCAGGCCAATGGTGTTCAGGCCAAGACACATTATGTGTACAGGGAGAATGACCTCCTGCATTCAGAGCCTAAGGCAGCTGAACCTGGGTTAGCCCGTGTGCTGGTGGTACCCCAGAAGTTCAGAGACTTCCTACTGGGACTGGCTCATGATGTGCCGTTAGCAGGACATTTGGGGATGGACAAGACCTATGACAGGCTTGTCACCCACTTTTACTGGCCCCAAATGCACAATAACTCTGATGCTTACTCTAGGACCTGTCAGACTTGCCAGGCAAGTGGTAAGAGTGGAGGGAAGCACAAGGCTCCTCTGCAACCCTTCCCCGTGGTCGGTACGCCATTCCAGCGAGTGGGTATTGACATTGTTGGGCCTCTGGACCCCAAGACAGCCATGGGCAACAGGTTCATCCTGGTCTGGGTGGACACTAGGGTCAGCCCCTGGGGTTCAGCCCCTTTGAACTGCTGTATGGTCACCTAGTGAGAGGACCTCTGAGTTTGGTAAAGGAAGGCTGGGAGCAATCTATCAGGAAACCTCCCCAGAATGTATACAGTTATATGCTGGCCTTCAGAAACCAGACCAGGCGATTCAGGCAACTTGCTGAAGCAAATATGGAAGCCAGCCAGGAAGAGATGAAGCGGTGGTACGACCAGAATGCTACTCTGGTAGAGCTTCCACCTGGACAAAAGGTGTGGGTCTTGGCCCCAGTGGAGCCTTGTGCACTTCAGGATAAGTGGACAGGTCCATTTGAGGTTGTGGAGCGCAAGAGTCCGGTAACCTACTTGGTGGACATGCAGTCTCCCAGGAACCCTTTGAGGGTCCTACATGTTAACCGCCTTAAGCCCTACTTGGAGAGGTCCGAAGTGGGCATGTTGGCAACTGATGATGGAATGGAGGAGGAGTTTGAGCCTCTTCCTGACCTCTTGGTAGCCTCTGAGAAAAATGGGTCAGTGGATGGAGTTAACCTCTCACCCACCCTGACGCCTGAGCAACAGGAAGACTGCCGCCAATTGCTGGCGCAGTTTCCAGATCTGTTCTCCCTGGTTCCTGGTGTCACAGATTGGTGTGTCCATTATGTGGACACAGGAGACTGCTTACCTGTGAAGCCTAAGGCCTACAGAGTAACTGACAAGGTCAGAGCATGCATCAAGAAGGAGGTCTCCAAAATGCTTGCTCTTAGGGTGGTTGAGTCCTCCAGCAGTCCGAGGTCCAGCCCTGTGGTCTTGGTCCCAAAGGCTGCTGCGCCGGGAGCCACCCCTGAACTCCGGTTCTGTGTGGACTACAGAGGACTTAATTCGGTCACAAAGACTGACGCGCACCCTATCCCCAGAGCTGATGAGCTCATTGATCGGCTAGGGGCTGCCCGGTTCCTCAGCACGTTTGATCTAACGTCTGGGTACTGGCAGATCGCCTTGACCAATGGGGCAAAAGAGAGGTCAACATTCTCTACACCAGATGGGCATTTCCAGTTCTGGGTTATTCCATTTGGAATGAAGAATGCCCATGCCACCTTTCAGAGGTTGGTCAACCAGGTGTTGGTTGGGCTGGATGAGTTCACCTGGATGACATTGCAGTGTTCAGTGGCACCTGGCCAGAACACCTGCAACACCTCTGGGAAGTGTTGATGGCGCTGCGCAAGACAGGCCTCACAATCAAGGCAAGCAAGTGCCAGATTGGGCAGGGTTCAGTGGTGTACTTGGGAAACCAAGTGGGGAGTGGCAAGGTGGCCCCCTTGCAACCCAAAATTGAGATCAACCTGGCTTGGGAACCCCCCAAGACCCATACTGCAGTGAGAGCCTTCCTGGGGCTCACTGGGTACTACAGGAGGTTTGTCAAGGGCTATGGCGCTATTGTGACCACCTTGACAGAGCTGACTTCTAAGAAGCAGCCCAGGAATGTGATCTCGACTGACACCTGTCAGAAGGCTTTTGACACCCTGAAAACTGCCATGTGCACAGCGCCCGTGCTCCTGGCTCCTGATTTCTCTTAGGAATTTCTAGTGCAAACAGACGCTTCAGAGCATGGTGTAGGGGCTGTTCTCTCACAGATGACTGAGGAGGGCTGGGACCAACCTGTAGCCTTCATCAGTAGGAGGTTTCTTCCACAGGAACAGAGGTGGAGTGCAATAGAGCGAGAAGCTTTTGCTGTGGATTGGGCATTGAAGAAGCTAAGACCTTACTTGTTTGGGTCTCACTTCCAGGTTCAGACAGACCACAGGCCCCTCAGATGGTTGATGCAAATGAGGGGTGAGAACCCAAAACTGTTGAGGTGGTCCAGTTCCCTACAGGGTATGGTCTTCACGGTGGAACATCGCCCTGGCATAGATAACGCCAATGCTGACGGTCTATCCAGGTTTTTCCGCCATAGTGATGAGGAACTCCCTGGGGTATGGTGTTTCTCCCCACATTTCAGCTGGAGGGGATACTTGTTAGACCTGGCACCTTGGCGTGAGTCTCCCTTCCACTTTACGCTGATGTGCCTCAGATGTTTTGCTGGTGTTCGCTGCTCAGGGAACTGCCCCACGGTCCATCCGTGCCGCAGTGCAAGTGCTCCCAATGTAAAGTGTACCTGTAATTGATTTCCATGATTGGCTCATTGGATTTACTGTCAGTCCCCAGTAAAGTCCACCAGGAGTGCCAGGGCTTGTAAATACCAATACTGCTAGTGGGCCGGCATCGCTGGTTGCGCCACCCACAGAAGCAGCCTTTTAAAATGTGTCTAGGGTATGCCACTGCAGAACCTGCGTGCAGTCTGGTACTGTCATGCTGGCTGGGCAAGTGCACACACTTGCCAGCCCCTAAACCTTCCCTTTACTTCATATTAGTCACCCCTATGGTAGGCCCATGGGCGGGTGCATTGTAAGCATAAGGTAGGACATGCCCTGATGTATGTGGCATGTCCTAATAGTGAATTACAGCCATTTTCGTTTTTCACTATTGTAAGGCTACCTGTTCTCATAGGCCAGAATGGGCTGCTGGAATTATTGCACACTATAATCCCAGCAGGCTCAGGGAACATGGTAGAAGAACATGTTTAGTATGCCTGAACTCAGAATAATGAAATACTTCTTTTAGTAAAGTTTATTTTAATATCCTGTGTTTGCAAATTCTACTTTTTGAAAGTTAGCATTTGCTTGCCTGACCATTTTAGCCCGCCTCTGCTAGGATGTGTATCTGCTGTCTGGTTTCTGTGTGTGACAGGGCTGGGGAATTCCAGGGGACAGGCTGGAGTTGACAGGTCGTGAATAGAGAGATTACACCAGGGTGGGTGGGGGGAGTGCCCCTTTGAGTCTGAATAGGGCTGTGCTCTGCCACCACAATGCTGGCTCCGCCCCCTGGGGAGCGACTGATGACTCTGCCCTGTAACCTGGTCCAGGAAGGGGGAAGACTGCCAACAGAGTGCTCCTGACTGTACTTGTCATCACAATGATGACTCCACCTGAGCGCCTGATGTCCCTGCCCTGCACACTGAAAGAAGAAGCCAGGGTCTGAAAAACAAAGTGCTCAGAGACTGACTGGATTAAGCAAAGGCCCCGTGGCCTACGAGAACAAAAGAATTGGTGTATAAAAAGAGGAGCCCTGCTCCTAAGAAACTAGATCCTGTTATTGCAAAGAAGAAACTCTGCCTGAAGAGAAGGACCTGGGAACGCTGCATGGAGGACTACTGTCTCTAATCCTGAGAGATTTGCTGCAAGAAGGAGAGAGGAAAAAAGACTGAGAGACTTTTATAATTCAACTTGTGTATCTTGACAATCTCCAAGGGTTTGCTGGTGAACTTGCCCCCCGAACTGCGCCCCAGGAACATTGGGTGCTAACCCCCCCTTTAAGAAGAGCTGCTGTTCGTGTGGTCTGACCCTACAGCACTGATCCAGGGAAGCGGAGTGTGTGAGGAAGCCTCCCCACACATTCTACGAAGCAGTGCACCCCCATCCCCTGAGCAAAGTGACTTCCTCTTGGCCGCGCCGCAGGAACAAAGTAAAGCCCAGCCCCGTAAACTGTGAGCAACACTGAGCCTTCGCTTGCAAAGTAAAGAGGACCAGTCCGGTCCAAGCGCCACAAGCTTCTGGCCCCCGAGCCGAGCCCGCAAAGCAAAGACAGACCCCCGCCCGGCATCTATCTCCCCACTGTGATCGCATTGAGGAGAGCGCCCCGCTGCTGCGGAGCGTCCAGCGAGGGAGTACGTCCTTTGTCCACAACCCGTACTCCCGCCCGCACCACCTGCAGCCGCTCCCCCTCCAGGGTAGAAGCGTACTCTGTGGGTACGCCTGTCCCCTTCACAACCCACCGTTGACCTGAGCCGCGCCTGCAGAAGCCTCGAGCCGTAGCCGCAGCTCCCCGGGAAGACGACGCGACGTAAGGAGATTGGCCCCTGCATCCGTCCGCCTCGAACCCTCTACGAAAACAAAGGTACTGGAACTGGCATCATAGTGCGAGTCGCACTGACCCCCGACGACTCGCACCGCCTGCATGCTCTGAGGCCCCTTGAACGCCTCGAGCTGTGCGTGCGCTTTGCCTTGTGAACATTTGTGCCCCTACGCCTAAAGGAATGAGTCGCACCAGCTTAGTGCGGCTCGTACCCCTTTTCCTGATCAGCCGCGGTGTACGCTCTCAGCCGGGATGCGTGAGATTCAGCAGGGCCTTTCCTTTGGGCCTCGTACGACGCGTAGAGATGCATTACAAGGCGTTCAGACCTCAACGAACAGCGAATCCAAGCGTTAGATATTGCCTGCAACCCTGTTAAGACGGTTTGAGATCCTTGTACCCATTTCTAAGTATTGAACAGGGCCTGAAGAACAGTGAAGTTGTTCTTGAGAGGTATTCAACCCCTTTTTAAGAGACTGAACATTGTGATATTATGATCTGTGGCATCATTCTAAGAGTAACTGGAACCTTTAAAGCCTACTTGAGAGTTTATATATAAAGCATATATTTTCACAGAACAAACAGTCTTGTGTCCCTGTGTGGTGAGTTGATGGTTTATTGTGTGTATTATACTAAATGCTTAACCGTATGTGCTCTGGAGTTTAGCCATGTCTGCTCGTGCCACGCCACCTAGAGGGTGAGCAGGGGTTATTTCTAGGAGTAAGTACTTTGCCCTGACTAGAGGAGAGGGTCCCTGCTTGTCACAAGTGAATACTTGTGTCAACCAGAGACCCCCAATTCTAGCAAGGACCTGGAGCATCTGTAAATAGAGTTCCAGTGGTACTAGTGTCCGGCAGTGCCACTCCAGTTGGGAGGGCACAGGAGTTCGAAGTGATTGAGGGATGAGTTCCCCAGTGGAAGAACCAGCGGACCAGGGACTAGCCAGTTGGGCTATGTTCCATAGGGGGGACCCGGGTGACACCACTTCTGTTCTGGGGGATCTTTGCGCACTGTCAGATGGACAGGGGATGTGGACCTGCACCTTTCAGACAGTCACACAACATATGAGTCATGTGTTAGCCTCAGGGGGATGGTGTGTAAGTCCCCAGAAGTCCTGGAGTGCCAGGCAAGTATCCCGCCAAAGGTTTTAGACTAGAGGTTGTGAGGCCTGGTTCAGGATCCGCCTGACCTGAAGGGTAGGACGTCTGTAACTAGCGTCCTGACCGGTTCATCTTCCAGGGGTACCACTCCAGTTGGGAGGGTGCAGAAGTCTGGAAGTGGGTGCAGAGGGTGGGAGTGCCCTCCTCTGACCCCGGTGCAACCTAAGGGGTTAGACCCTTGGTTGGGAAAGTGGTGTTCTATGCGTACCCATCGAAGGAGGAGAGGGCGGAACCCTAGAAGGAGAGGTAGGGTGAGGAGAGCTCCTGGTCCGCATGAGGGTGTAGACCCTAGGCTGGAGAACCAGTGGCAGTCTAGCCATGTCCTGCAGAGAGGAATAGCGGAGAATGGCTACAATGTACGAGGGGTTACTACCCCCTGCTCTGCGAATTGGCATGGACCAGTGGCACCTGGGTGGCTCAGGGCCGCAAACAGCTTGGGAGTACCAGTGGGGTAGCCCAGTTGTTCCAGACAGCGTTTTTAGAAGGAACCCTATGGATTCACTGTGGCGTAGAGCAGTTGTGGGCACACGTCCATGTTCTATCGCCCAAAGCAGGGAAGCCTATCACGGTGGGATTGGTCTGCCCTGTGTTTTGGCTCAAAGGGGGTTGTGTTGGACTTCTGGCCTTTTCACCCCTAAACTTTTTGCTTTGATATGTGACTTGGTGTCGATTGTTTTTGGGTTCTGCGCACTTTACCACTGTGTCCCAGTGTAAAGTGCGTGCGTTCTCTGAGTGCATGTTGTGAGATTGGCCTGCCCTCCCATAGGAATGTATGGGGAATGTATGTGTCCCTGGTAGTTCCTGATGCGTGGGGAGTGCAGAGTCAAGTTTGGTATGCGTGGACTCGTGAGATTGAATTCTGCGCGATGATGTGTGTGGCCTTCATGTGTCTAGTGTGGAAGTGCCACTTCTAGAAGTTGGCATGTCCGTGTAATAAAGGTGAAATGACTGTCTGGCTTGTGATTGGCTGGAGCTGGCTGGTGTGCCTGGTTCCGTGAGTCAGGATGGGTCTGCCCTGGTGGTGAATGGGTAGATCTGCATGTTGATGGCAGGGAGGAGCTGCACATGGGACCAGAATAGGGCTGGGCTTTCCCTACACAATGCTGGCTCCGCCCCCTGTGGTGCGACTGATGGCCATAGCCTGTCCAGTGAATGGGAAGAGGGGCTGAGCACAACAGAGTGCTCCAAAACCAGCTGCAACTGGTTCTTCCCTTAACTATGCAGCCTAGACAAAGGATTTAGGTGTATAAAAAGGGGCTGTGACCCCTTCCAAAATTTTCTTCCTGAAGGGCCTGCTGCTGCTGCTGGGCACCAGGAGGACCGCCATTGGGGACTGCCTCCCTGCCTGGAGGGCCCTGTGAGCTGGCCCCTGGGGCCAGCCTTTGCCCCCCTGCCTCCCTGGGAACTCATGCTGGACTTTCCCTGGACTTTAGGGGACACTAGCGCTTGGGAGCACTTTACTTTCATTCCTTTATCCTTGCAGCACCTGGGAGCGCTGTATTTGTTATAGGAGGCTCCCTGCAGCGTCACGCTGCTGGGGGAGAGAGAGGAATCCCCCCTTTCTCTTTATTTTTGGCGCGGGTGCTCATCCCGTTTATTTGCTGTACTTTTGAAGTCGTTGGCAGGTGCCCACCCTGCATGGTGTGCCAAGCGGGAGCCTACCCCGCGCATTTATACCTTGTTTTGTACCCCAGATGGGTGTCCAACCCACCAGGGATCGTGAGCGTAGAAGAAGCTGGGAGCTGACCCCGTGTGAGGGCCTGCCGCTGCAGGAGAAACGCTGAGGGCCGGCGCACTGCCTGCGGTGACCCGGAAGTGCAGGCAAACTAAATAAACAGGAAGCGGACGGGAGCCCACCCCACGCTCCTGTCCCCGGAAGATTGCATGCAGCCTAGCCACTTGGAGCCTCTAAGGCTCTCTATAGGAAGCTGCAGCGACCGGTGTCAAGGGGGGGCCGAGGCGCATTGTCGGCGCCGGCCCCCACTGCCTAATAGCCCCACCCGCAGCCTCAGCGCTCTACCGCAGTGCGGGAAGAGGAAGAAGCCGGCGCTTCCTACGGGGCTACCGAGAGTGAGGGAGAGCCCCGTGCTGACCAGCGAAGGAGGCTGAGTGGAGACCGGAGTCCCCAGAGCAGCCCAGTGAGTGCAAAGGGCTAGGGGGCTCCGTGAGTACAGAAAGAAGGCGAGATCTGCCCCTTGCTGGGCGCGCACTGATTTTAGGAGCCTGAGGGCCCCTCCCAGGCATAGTTGTATTTCGAGTCCCCCGAGCGGGACTCCAACGACGGGGGCATTTGATTAATTAGAGCCCACGAGGTTCCCAGAGGCATTTTCAGAGGGTAGAGTGGCCCCGGATGGAAGAGTGCCGCTCCCCCATTTTGGACAGCAGTGTTATTTCGAGCCCACGAGGCTCCCAGGGCACATTCTTGGTTCAGAGCCCAAGAGGCTCCGACGTGTTGGGGCACAGTTGATTCAGAGCCCAAGAAGAGAGCCAGGAGGCATGCAAGTGCCAGGCTTAGTTCCTCCAGCCGCCCAGCACTTAGTGGGCAGCTGCTTCGTTTAGGCCTGAACCTTTGCGCAATCATGTTTTGCTGCCTGGGCAGCCAGCCCAGACAACTCAAATCAAATCAAAGCAAGCTTTATTCGATTTCAAGAATCAAAATCATGAAAGCACATAATTTAAGACACATATTACAACATACACAATCATTAAAAGTACTTGATCAAAGATCCTTAAAATCACAGTCAAAAATGTGAATTCATGTGGGTATAAGGAAAACCCATATCGCCTGCGAATAACTCGAACACATGTAGACAGCTAAAACATATGATATTACTAAAATGTCACATTGTGTTCCGAAATGTAATCACAATTTTCAAAAAGCTGGATACTACGTGGATAACATGATCTTCATCTAACTGTTGCAGCTTAACGAAGGCTAGTGTACAAGTTCAGATCCACCATGCCTTGAGGATTGGTAACAGAAAAGCCCTTCGAGGTAACTGATAACATTTACAAAACAGAACACAATGGATGTTCGATTGGTAAAAGGTGTCGTCACAGGGGCATATGAGAATGTCCATGGACCAGTTGTTGCAATGGGGGAAAGTAATCAAACGAAAAAAGGAGCCAAGCCTAAAGCGAGTCAACAGCATACGAGCATTAGGGCTTGACACTAGGGAGAGGTACTTTTGTAACCCCTCATGAGGGGTAATTTGCTGATATCTCAGAATGTTTTTTTCCCTTTTTCAAGACACCACCTGGTGCTCACTAAATGATCAAGAGCCATCTTTTTCAGCGAGCCTCTCGATACCATCTCTATGCTAGTTGGTCTGTCAGAGAATTCCGGGTGTCCTATATCATTGAGCATATTTCTTACATAGGATAGCCATTTGATATTGGCTACTCCATCAAGGGAAAGACAGTCATTAATTAAATCTCTATTTAATGAGGTCTCTTGTGTAACCCAGACCTTGTGCCAGAGAAGTATGGGGTAAATCCTTATGAAATCTGAGATATATGGGAGACCAGCTTCTATGTGTGTCATGTACGTGGAAGTAGATTTAGAAATGCCCACTAGGTGGCAGATAAACTGATTTTCACAACGTTGTATCATCTGGGCATTTTCCATCCCCCTCAGATCGGCACCATATGTAGCCGTTGAGACACATTTAGCTTTATATATGTGTATCAATTCTTTGGCTGGTTTCCCCCCTAGTTTGGCCAAAAATTACTCAGTGCTCCGATAGATCGTGTAAAAGCTAGTTGTCTGGCAGTGACTGCTCCTTGCCAGCTTCCGCTCCTGTAGAAGTTTATGCCCAGGTAAGAGAACCTATCCGTGGTTTCAATTCTCTTACCATCGCCCTGAGGGATAACCTACCTTTTGGGCAATTTCTAAGACTACGCAGAAATTGTCGCTCGACCATAGACTACCAACGGGAGGCGAACACCTTACAACATAAACTCCAAGATAGAGGTTACCCAACAAGATTACTCAAACAATCGGCAAAGAGAGCACTCAATAATAATAGAGAATCTCTCCTGGAAACGAATACGAAAGAGAAAGAGGATACTATCACCTGTGAAACCTCCTACACGAAAAATTCCTCATTCATTAAAAAGAAAGTGAACACCCACTGGGGTATTTTGAACTTGGTGAATTCGGATATCCCCCGCCCTCGATTTGCCTTCAAGAGAACTACCAATCTCAAGGACCAACTGGTCTATACCAGACCAAAGCATACAAATACCCGCCCTCAGAATACCCTCTGGGACCTGCCCCCAGTTGTGGGACCTTTCCGGTGTGGTAATTGCGTTGTCTGTCCACAAACGACACAGACTAAATCAGTCCATCTTTCTGACACCTTTATATGGGATTTAAACAGACACACAAACTGCAACAGTAGCAAGTGCATTTATATGCTGACCTGCCCGTGTGGGTTGAAATACATTGGAATGACGATGCGCACAGTCAAGGTTCGCATTATGGAACACAACAGTAACATTCGGTGCAGCAAGACTCACACCAGGCTATATGACCATTGCAAACAACAAGGCCACACCGCTGAGAGCATGCAATGGATGGTTCTGGAGTGGCATCCTTCATCAAACCAACAGGCCCTATACAAAATTGAACAGAGATGGGTGCACGGTCTACAGTTAGACACCCAGGGACTTAATGACTCCGTCCCCTGGAATATGCTAGCTAAATAACATTTATGCTATTTCTCAAATGTCTTCAGTTTGGTTGCCGAGCAGTTCCAGATACATTGAGCCTGCATGGCATGGTTTCAATACACTGACAGTCTCCATAGATTCCATCACTTCCCAAGATGGAACTGATATGACACACCATCATACAACACCCTACCCTTTATTCATCCCTACAGTCATCATACTAGCAGGGAAGGGATTGTCACTAACCTAATTAGCCAATAATGCACTTAGATCCAAATATGACTCTCCCCCACCGATAAGCCGCTCTTTTTCACCACCGCAATGAACACTGCGGCCGTTATTGTCATGATATCCATCTATTTTAGAGTGTTACCAATTGAATTGCAAGGTATGACTGCACTTTCCTTGCTCCATATCCCCAACCTGAATTGCTACTCTAAGAACACAGGCTCCGTCAGAGTTTCTACCCCAATTCAAGATGGCGCGCTAGTACGAAGCGCCGACGTACATATGTCACAACCCCGAACCTTGCGCCAGGACCTAGCATTTCGCGTTGCCAGGCAACCAACAGCGGTACACGCCCTCAGTCAACGACTCTTAGAGGCGCCAGATACCGCTGAAACCCACCAGCTGTTCGACGTGCCGTGCAACACGCCGGTATGTGGGTTTAGGTGCCGATAGGCAGTATCACCGCGTTGCTAAGGTAAGGAGGTATCTCTTTGAGAGGAGTAAGCCCAAGATCCTGATATTTCCTACGGGCTCTCTAGATCGCCGAACGGGACCACTTGGATCTTGTCCCCCGCCATCCAAGGGTTCTTGGCAACTGCCCTCACCCAGGTGAGTGGCGTGGGTGCGACGCACGCGATGCCCTCGGGCCCCGACCGCCACGGTGGCTGACACTTGGGGGGTGCACCGGCGTCTCAGCACATCTGCCGCCGATCCGGGGGCATTGGTGAGTAAACGCCATTGAGATGATCTGTGACTACACGCTGGCAGTACGCGGTGGTTGGTTCTCGGTGGCCCCGGGCGGCTCCACTGGGTCTCTGCCCTCGCCGCGGCCTGAATTGAGCGGTATGTTTCTATGGGTACCGACGGGTGGTGGGGAAGACCACAGATGGACTGTCGGTCGTTTCCGCCCTCATTGCTTATATATATATATATATATATTTTTGCCCCTCTGGATAATCACCCGGTTTTCCAATTCTTCCCCCCCCCTCCCTCCCTTGTTCCCCTTGGCAGATACTTATCTCCCATCGCAGGTCCCATGAGAACAGACTGTGGGGACAAGCATCAAGAGACTGAGGGTAAGATCGACAAAGCCAACCCCTTTCCTAGCCCTCTTCTCCTTGAATTGTTCTTTTGGCTCACTTGGCCACATTCCTCAGAATTCTAACACATGTATACTCTGACACACAGAATATTTGTTAGACGCTCATTGTAGACATAGTAGACCACCTTTAAACATTAAAGATGTTTAGATTATATAGCTCTCTCTCTTCTCTCTCACAATCGATCCACATGACCCCGATGGGCGATACTCTACCACGGGATCATGTGTGTCTCTGTTTATGGGAAAGATTCTTTTATTTATTTGATTTCATTTTCCTCTCTCATAGGGTGGATTCCCTCGCAGGACACCTTCCTGCTCCGGTCTTTGACCCCTCAGGTTGTATAATATGCACTCCCTAGCCTGTCCCGGGCTGATTATGAGTTTATGAGCATAACCAAGGTCCTGAAGAATTGCCGATAGGGCATGAAACATGTCGACCTGATAATAGGTCAGGGTTGAACGAGACCAATCTCCTTAGTTTTTGAGTCCCGGTACCCCTCCCTTCACCAATTTTAACAAGGTAGTTAGCCACATTAATAAAGTTATCTCAGTGGACTATAATAACCTTTTTTAATACACACACCCCCTCACGCTCACTACCTCACTTACTGAGGCCCCTCACACACACTCGATCTACGGCCAGGAACAAAAGAACTCCACAAAAGTGTAGCACTTTGTGCTCCCCGTCAGGCATTGCAGCGCCGGCCTGACGCAGGAGCAGGAAGCCGATGATGAGACGAGACAACCTCCTGGCAGAATGACAGTAGTCATGAAGCTAGTAAGTTGTGTGAGGCATCTTTAGTTCCGACAAGGGAAAACCTTTTCCCTGATCCTTGGATACATATTCACTCAGAGAGAGAGAGAGAGATCATTTAGTCATATTAATTCTCCCCTTTTGGGGAACTTTGTACACCTTTTGGTTTCAAGGTTGAAATATTCAACATATAACATCCTGAAATATTTAGGCAGCTGACGACTCTCCAAAGCTCATTCTTTTGTGTCTGAACAACCCAAATGAGTCGAAAAAGTAGCGATGTACCTCCAGTTTTTTTCCAACTAGAGTTCAAGATATCCCTTGTTTAGGTCCAGATGGGAGAAGACTATGACACCATTCAGTTTCATGATCAGGTCCGCTATGTGTTAGCAAGGATGTCCTTCTCTCTCGATTGCTTTATCTGCCTGGAGCATATCAACACAGATGCACACAGCACTTCCACTGTCCCTTTTTGGCACCACCACTATAGGCAAAACCCATGGAGGACTACCGGTGGAGCACTCAATGATGTCATGCTTTAACTGTGTTTCTTGCAAGTGAAGAGTGACTATGCGGTGCCGCTGGGCAACCGGGCAAATGTCCTCATTAATGTAAAGTCGCACTTTCATTGTCCTGAGCCTTCCTAGGCCCTGAAACAACAGGAACTAACTCACAACCTCAGATTGATTGTCGAGGCTGTAGTTGAGAGATATCAGTCCCATGTCAGCAGCAGTGGTAAAACTGAGTATGCATTCACTAGACAAAGTCCCTCGAAGAACATGAATTGGCCCTTGCATTGATACTGCTTTATGTTGCACTGTCACTGTGAATGACCCTTGACTCTGCAATGGTTTAGAAGCAGCCCAAGTGTATACCTTCGTGTTTCACGGGTTGAGGCGTGGCAAAGGAGACAAGCTATTGAACTTTTAGATTGGCATTGTTAATTGAAGCACCACTGTCTATAATAATAGTTATGGGGTAACGGTTGACCTTAATTGTTATCTTGGGGAAGTGTCCAAATGAATTTGGTTGCTTCATTTGGTGGTTTGCCTTTGTCATTTGTTCTTTCAGGCAGCCAAACCTACATGTGGCTGTTGTTCCTTGATCGATATCTTCAATGCACATCCAGCTTCTTTATCAGTGTTTGATAATGATGTTGAAGAGCCTCTGTAGGATGAATTTGATGACTATCTTCTTTGTCTGGTTTCTACTTGTCAAACCTAATGTTGCTTTTTGGCCTTGTGGGCAAGGCAAGCATTCTACTGGAACCTTCCGGCATCCACTTTCTCTTCTCACTGTGACGTACATGGTTGCTATTTCACTTTGCACACCGTTATGATGTGGTTTTCTTTCTCACAACCTTTACATGTCTGTCTTATGGCTGGACTTTTGCCTTTATGATGAAATGAAAACCCACTTCGGAAACACATCTTTTTCTTCTTTGGAGACATCAACTTGTGTGCATCTACCATGTGCTTGTGTTCACTTTTCATGAACAACTCTGAATAACGTTTCACCGTTCCAGCTTCCATATAAGCAGCTTGTTGGTCCGCTCTGTCATCGGCCCTTGCAGCCGTTAGTACTGAGCGTCTCTCTCAACATGCATCTTCTGAAAGACAGTCATAATTGACTCCAAGGTTTATGCTTCTTCATCATTAAATTCACTAAAATTACAGTGTTTGATAAGCACATCAAGTCTCCCAACACATCCATCCATCGTATTACTAGCTTGTTGTCTTGCTTGTTTAAAAATTTACCTTTGATATTCGGCAGCGGATTAAACTTGGCTCCCAACACTTCTTTGATCTGACTGTACAATTGCATTAGGCTGCAAGATTCTTTACATATTTAATGATTTCTTACCATCTACTGCCAGGGCATCTATGAAGTCATCTAATGTCTCAATCCATGCAGTTCATCTGGTGCTCTTTCTTGGCAGTGTTTACAGTGGTGGCTCCTCTGCTAAGGCAGAGGAGCGTCACCCCACTGCTTGCAGAGCAGAAAAAAATTATAATTAAAATAATAAGCTTATTATTATTATATTTTCTTTTTTGCAATGAGACTGGGTTAGAGTGGGGCTGGGTTCATAGGGGAAGTAGTGGTTTGCACACTCCAAGTGGGCATGACTGTTCGGCCGGCTGTCATGGCCCAGACAAAGAGTCTTGCGCACTTTGCATCTTCCCCACCAGTCTGTAATGCACAGCCTGGTGAGGAACATGCGCAGGCTCCCTGTCTCAGTCACACCAATCGCAATGCTGCATTGCAGCATTGTGATTGGCTATGGGGAGCCTGGGTGCTCCCTCGTCCGGACCTCACCAAGAAGAGCCGCAACACAACAGAGACGGTGGGCATTTAAAAAGTAAGTGTATTTTAAATGTATTTATTTATTTTTCAAGCTTCCCCCACAAATCGACAGCCTCCACTGAGTGTTGAAAGGCGGTGGTGGTTTTAGAAACAACGCTGCATTACACTTCATTCTCCCTTCTAGAGCCATTTAAAATAGTCACTAGACCACTGGCTTTCATTTCACTGGATGCCAGGGTCTGCTGTCCACACAAGTTTCTCACCCAGGCCTGGGTCGTCACACCTAATTCGAGGTCATGTGAAACTTCCTTTATTCATGCTAGTAAGTACGTTTCACTTTTGTACCTGGTTATTATTGCCTTTAGAGTTTGCTTTGTATCAATGATGGTTCTGTGTTATATTATGGCACTGTATCTCTTCTTTTGGCCTTATCAGTGGGTTTCTGGTGTTTCTATTAAGGTGCCGTGGAAACACCAAAGGAACACCACCATACCAAGAGAAAGCTCCTAATCTGGCGAGCAGCCGGCGGTCGACTTTGGAGGTGCGGAGCAGGGCGCTGGTGTTGCGGTCCAGTCCCCCAACGCCAAAGTCATTTATAATGGCCACCTGTGTATTCCTCTTTCGGTGGCCACCATCAGAGGAATTTGCCTCGAGCCAAGAACAGGAGAGCCAAGAAAAGCAGCAAATCACTGTACAGCTTAGCAAGTGTTGTTACATAGTGATCCTAAAGCAAAAAACGTTTTTTAAAGCAAAATTGAAATATTAAAAACGAAAATATATTCGAATACATAAATATTGTGGGCAGTGCTGTTTTTAATAAAGATAGGAACATGTATCCATAGGAACAGGATATGGATTTTTGTTTTATTAATAACTTTGGCGCTTAACCTTTATGAAACTTTCCCCCCAAAACATTTCCTCCATCTCAGCTTCTTCAAGGTGATCCATCAAACAGGGGTGAGAAAAACGGTGATTCCTTCCCATGCAGTTTTCCAAAGAAAATGTAGACACAGCTTCAGCCAAAATGGCTGAACGGAATTACCCAAAATTTACAAGAAAGAAACTAAAATGTATATGTATTGAACAATGCTATGATCCACAATGGAACACTGGATCCCCAAGGTCAATCACGCACTTTGATTGACTAGCTGAACCTGACGGAAAATTGCACCCATCATCTGAGTCCTAAAAACGAAAAAAAAATATGATACTAGAGTTGGGTCAGGGTGCCCTGACCCATGTTCCTTGTAGGGGGGGGGGAGGGGAGTTCCAAAAGGGCCACCTTTGTCAAATTTGAAAAAGAAATATTTTATTTGAAGTTTTGAGTATCCATGGAATCAATGCGACATGCAGAATGACTGTTTAAAGTATAATTAAACTCTATGTATTTTGTAACAAAGGTTTTAAAAATGAAGTTAATTTATTAATTTATTTTAAAATAATGTATTCATCTTTTGTAAATATCAAGATTATTATAGGACTATTGTTTATTAAACATAATTGAATTACTGTTATTTAATTATATACTATGCCTTTAATAATTTTAAATACATAACATTTTCTTACTTTAGTGCGATTTTTTAATAATTAAACTTCAGATTAAATATTTTTAAATTAAATAAATTAAAAATACTTAAATGTTTAATTTAAAATTAAGTTAATAATTCTGTGGCATCGTTTATAACATTTTAGGTTTCAAATAAATATATAAAAATAATTATCATTAATTCACATTATTAATTAACACACATATTTTTCTATTTTTTCAAAACTAAATACACTTTAAACATTTTACCTATACTTTACCCTGTGAGACCTCAACCTTAATGGTGGAGATCTTCTCCAATGTATTTAACATTACAAGTGGTAATTTTAAACTCATAAATTAGGCTACAGCCTATACATTTTGTAGGTGAGGACTTTTGAGTAACATTACACTTATAAATAGTGAAGAACCCTAAGCAATAAAGTTGCTCAAACGTGCGCATATTTATGTGAATGGGCTCCATAGGTTTTTGAATTGCATGTTTTAGTAAGCAGTACTACTATAGTACTACTATACATACTGAAAAATACAGTTTCTGAATTGGGCCCTATGGATTTGGGAATTTGAACATGACTACCATAACACAATACGGTAAAGGTATCACTTGAATCTGACTTAACTTTAAATGGCATCACTATAATTACACAGTAATTCTATAGAGACTTGCACATTACTCAAATCAATCACTGGCTCTAGACTTGAACATAATTATCATCACTCACTATCTTTGACTTGAACATCTGTGGGCACTTGAACACCACTCTTGCCTATCATGATCTTTGTTTGGACTTGAACATGATTATCTTCTAATACGATCTGTGTAGGGACTCAATATCATAGCTACACACTTTTGCTCTGGGGATGTGAACATGATTATCTTCACACACTCCCTAGGAAGGAAAACACCACTAATATTACCCATTATGTAGAGGTTTAAACATGTCTATAATTACACACTATCTCTGTGGGGACTTGAACATCCCTATAATCACACACTAGCTCCTCTGTGGGGACCTGAACATCACTAGAATCACACACTATCTCTGTGGGGACTTGAATATTCTTACCTTTACAAATTATTACTGTATGGACTTGACAATGAAAATCTCAAGACACTCTGGCCCAAATCACAAATGTAAACTTATACCTGAAGTCGAAGTTTATACCTGAAGTATAACTTTAGAATTGAAGTCAAAGTTTAGACCTGAAGTCTAAGGGCCTGTCATGTGAGGGCCTGAAGTGGAGACTTAAGGATCTTTATCTGGTAGGCACTATCTGTGTGGATATTAAACAGTATCTTCATCCCCCATTTTCCGCCCTCCACCCCAGGCATAGGTATAGGTGACGGGGATAAAACAAAAAAAAGGCAGCAAAGGCATATCACGTGTGATTGGAGTGAACACTGACACACATGCACGATCACTATCATTTTGACTGAGAGGTAGGACAACAGAGGAGGGCACTGGCATATATTGTACATCTGGGTATGTAACACATGCTCTACCTATACTTTCGTACTGTGGTGGATGTGCGAAGGTATGTTTATTGTGATGGAACATTGGGTATATTACTGGTGATACTATTTTTAGTTCTTAGCACTGCATATCTTTGAATTCTGTTTTGTTTAAATAGTACTAGCATAGGGTTGCTTAAACTATGACCTAGAATGTTCAGGACGGATGGTGCGGGTCTAGATAGTTTGTTACGTTTATGTCCTTTTTCTTTATATGTCTCTTCGTATTCCTTCTGTGCAATGAATTTATGAGCTCTTCATACATCAGTGTTGGTGGCTGCAATACAGTGGTATTAGCAACAATCTGTAAAATCAATAAAAAAAAATTGCAAAAAAAGAACATTATCGTCACACACTATTTGTGTGGAGTTTTTGACATTACACTATCTCTTTGAGGGTTTGAACATCCCAAAAACAATGCCCTATCTCTATGGGGACTTGATTATTCCAGTAAATACACACTATATTTGTGGGGACTTAAACAGCATTATAATATTAATCACACTCTATCTTTATGGGGCTTAAACATTGCTTTCATCACACACTATCTCTCCGGGGACTTGAAAATCACTATAATCACACACTATCTCTCTGGGGACTTGAACATCACTATAATCCCACACTATCTGTGTGAGGATTTGAACATCACTATAATCACACATTAACTCTCCGGGGACTTGAACATCACTATAATGACACACTATCTTTGTGGGGACTTGAACATCCCTTTAATCACACACTATCTCTCTGGGGACTTGAAAATCACTATAATCACACACTATCTGTGTGAGGATTTGAACATCACTATAATCACACACTAACTCTCTGGGGACTTGAACATCCCTATAATGACACAATATCTTTGTGGGGACTTGAACATCCCTATAATCACACACTATCTCTCTGGGGACTTGAACTCACTATAATTACAGACTATCTCTGTGGGGACTTGAACATCACGATAAACACACACTACCTCTCTAGGGACTTGAACATCACTATAATGACACACTATCTTTGTGGGGACTTGAACATCCCTATAATCACACACTAATTCTCTGGGGACTTGAAAATCACTATAATCACACACTATATCTGTGGGGACATGAACATCACAATAAACACACACTAACTCTCTGGGGACTTGAACATCACTATAATGACACACTATCTGTGTGGGGACTTGAACATCACTATAATCCCACACTATCTCTGTGGGACTTGAAAATCACTATAATCACACACTATCTCTGTGGGGACTTGAACATCACTATAATCCCACACTATCTGTGTGAGGACTTCAACATCACTTTAATCACACACTATCTTTTTGGGGACTTGAACATCACTATAATCACACACTCACTCTCTGGGGACTTGAACATCACTATAATTACACACTATCTTTGTGGGGACCTGAACATCACTATAATCACACACTATCTTTGTGGGGACTTGAACATCACTATATTCACACACTAACTCTCTGGGGACTTGAACATCACTATAATGACACACTATCTTTGTGGGGATTTGAACATCACTATAATCACACACTAACTCTCTGGGGATTTGAACATCGCTGTAATCACACACTATCCCTGTGGTAACTTGAATATCATTACCTTCACATACGATTGTTAAATGGATGTGATCATGATGTTCTCCAGACACTCTGTTGATAGGGACTTGAACACAACTATAATCACACACTATCTTTGTGAATCAGGTCCAATCTGTGTGGAGACGTTATCTCCACACACTGTTTTTGTGTGAAATTGAACATGCTTACCTTCACATATGATCTCTGGGAGATCTTAAAAATCTTCATAACCACACACTATCCCTGTTGGGACGTGAACGTCCCATGTAACTACACACTATTACTGAGGGGATTTGAACATTCCAATAATCACACACTATCTCTGTGGGGACTTGAATATTACTATAATAACACAGTAGCTCTGTGGGACTTGAAAATCACAGGAACAACACACTATCACTGTGGGGACTTGAACATTCCAATAATCACACACCATCTCTGTGGGGACTTGAACGTCACTATAATAACACACTATCCCTGTGGGGACTTGAATACAATTATCTTTACACACAATCACTGTATGGATTTGGCCATGATAATCTCTACACACTATGAGAGCTATTCCAGAAATTTCACATTGATCTGCCCGTTCGTGTACTTATGAGTAATTTGGCACAGACATTCTGTTGCAGGAGCACCGGAACAACGAATATAGCAAGCATGAGTGGATGCGGACTGCTGCTGTTTGGTTTCTGTTGCATTTAGAACTATTTTCTTAGCTATTTTCTTAGCATGAAATACATCAGGGCCATTTTGTGCATTTTGCACTCCGAAAAACAAATGCTAAATGCTGGGATATGCCCCTTGCGTGATTCAGCAAAATTTTGCATAATTTTGCTGTAATTACGTATAATGATGCTACAAAAAGTAATGCAATTTACTCCCAGTCCTACTTGTCTCCTAAGAATTTGAGCACTAATCAAAGAGTTGCATACAGTTTTAAATTCCCTTCTGTAATCTTGCTATATGTTAATTTCTGGCACTTTATTAACACAATTCATATATTGTGTACCCATAGAATAATTAAAGTCATCGAATTATGAAAATATTATGAGGTTATTTGCATATGTTACTAATAAAAGAAACATTTAGCCATGTGTGCATGACTGTATTCAATAGCAAATGATAATTATACAGCAAGTCCCGACAAAGATGGTAACACATGTTCAAGTCCCCACAAAGATGGTTCTGTGCGCGTGATTAAATAGCAAGTTATTTGCAAATTTGAAGCAGGATCCTGTATTATGCAGAATGCAGATTGCTTACTTGCCATGAACATGAAGACATGCGGTGCCAAAGTAAACACGCTGTCTAATATACTCTACCGATCTCACTTTTAGTGTGCGTGTTGAAACCGCACTGCGTGTTGGGCAGTGCGGTTTCAATTGTGCTGGCTTTCGTCTATCACTGTTTTTGTCTATTGATATTTGTTGCTGGCTTCATCTGTACTACCGCTGGCCCGAAAACCGGAGGTTCGCGAGCGATTGCAGGAGGCTAACTTAGTTGGACCATGGCTGAGGGGGGGGAGGGGTTGTGCGTGTGTGTGTGTGTGTGCCCGCATGTGTCTGTGTGTGTGTTATCCACTTGCTGGCAATCTGGAACAGGAGATGTGCACCGCGCATGGCATGGCGCGTACAGGTGATGAAATCGCAGACGGCCCTGCGCTTGCCCATCCCCTGTCCCACATTCCCAGCAAGTGGATAACAATAGGTCTTCTTGCTGGACAGCAGCGCTTCGCGCTGCTTACACCAGCTCAACCTACAAACAATACATTGTACAAGACACAAAAGCCCAGGTCATAACATGACAACAAACGGAAAAACTAATTTGCAACTAGAAGGGGAATTTTTTAAAAAGTAACAGGTTTTACAAACACGTTAACGGATTAGTGCTTAACTAACTCTTCTTAATGGGAAAAAAATGTCAAATAGCCTTGCAAGTTCACCTGCAGCTGAGGGAAGAGTTAATGGTTCTCAAATACAGGCACCCTCCTTTAGATTCTCCAATCTTGCCTAAGCTTTCCTAATAATACCCACATTTCTTTAAATGGATAAGAACCCTAACTGTTTCGAAAACTGAATTGTGCTCAAAGCCAAAGTTGTAATGTTCACGGCAAGCATGTGTACAGACAGTTGTGTCTCTGTGCACGCTGCCAAATGCCTAATGGAACTGTTAGGAGCAAGGTTCAGAAGTATCTTGGAGGCTTACTGGTTTATAGTGCGCCAGACAAAACGAGACATAAATAACCAGGAATGTGTCGGGTGCCAGACTTTTTTTGACGTTTATGAAAAACAATTATTTCATTCACACCTCCAAACTTGAATCGTCCTTTCGAACTGGAACCAAAGAGCACGCGAGTGTCCGCATACCATCGATTTAGATGACTTTTGCCACGGATACTTCATGTTCGAGTGTCCAGAGTACATGCACCCAAGAAATAGGTGGCTTAAACCATTGTGTCGGTTGTTAGGCACTACGTCTCACAATGAGGCGTTGCGCATCTTAACAGCAGATTCACAGCCACTGTATGCTTGTGGTCTGTCCAAATTTTTAGCATGGGCATGGCAAATTAGAAGCAAAAGGCTCAAATAAAATGTTTAATCAGATTTTAAATTAATTGCTTGAAATGTCTTTTATCTTGTAAATATTGAATCCAAAAAAGGTGTAAATAGATTATTTCATGTTTTTATCCCAAAATTGTGTCTTTTTTTTTTAATCTGAAGCTTTTATGATATGTTTTTATTGAAATAAAGCCTTTTGACTTGACTTGACCACTATAATATTCACTGCCCACTGCTAATCTTGTCCCATAATGCTTTGCAGGGCCTTTGTTGGGATTGTTTTTTTGCCAATAACTGTGCTTGGGTTGGTCCTAAAATGATGGGATCACCACTGAAGTTGAACAAAATGTGCTTTTTGTTTATGCTCTTTGTGTTAAAGGCATCTGCTTGGTGCTCCCCCTAGGTTAGGGGGACCCAATATCATCAGCTCTCTCATTACCTAATGTTTTCATTGTAAAAGTTCATTTTTGTGAATTGGTTATATACTGTTAAGCATGTAAAATTGCTTTATCAAAGCATCTGAGAATATTGTTCATTTAGATGCTACGCTACGTGATTAAACACAGTTTTGGTACTGCACTATGTGCAATTTGCAAAGTTTGAATTAGTACAAACTTTGCATGCTCCGTCAGCGTATCTTAATTCCGAATATGCGGTGGAAATGCACACAATTCATGGAAGCAAAGGAAAAGCAACTCTTGCAAAGAATGGGAGAATACAGCTACACAAACCAGAGCGGAAACAACATGCACAAAGAGTACCTCGTTATTCCAATGCACGGGGTCACAAACAAGATAAAAGACGTAAAAAGATTGCAGAAGTGATGCCTTGGAGGAAAGTGAAGGGAAGGCCCAGCGCCATGCCTCCCGCACACACTGTCTGCAGCTTGATAAACAGAGGCACATGGAGGGGGGGCGTGGCCACGAGCTGAACATGGCGGACGCGTAGTGCGATAGCTCATCCAATGCCCACAATAATTGCTGATTATCCTGAAACCCCGGGGCCCTTGTAGACTCACTAGAGTCCTCTGACATCGCCGTAGAAGTGGATGACCGGCGACGACTAGCCACGAGTCCTGCAATCCGACTGTGACTGAGGGAGAGGACCGACGCTGGTGAGGCCTAGGTCCTCGAGTGCAGCCGCGGCCTAAATTATCAGCTGGGCCGTGCTGGAGGAGGACGGCGGAAGCTGCGCAATACGGGAGCTGGCAGATCGGCGCACCGCCCGAAGCGACTACACAGGCTGGGCCACAATAGCGTGAGCACCGTAGGCGGCTGTACACCCACACACGTAAAGACACCTGGGACCCGGCTGGGGGCAGATATACGCGGTGTCTGGACCAGCGACATCGGAAGGACCGTGAAGGTGTGACATTACAGGGCGGCTCACGGAGAGGAAGCGCATTGAGGTGGGATCTCACACGCAAGCGAAGAACTGTGCACAGTACTGGGTTGGACCCCGGAGCTGCACCCGGGAAGCGCCCACTACAACAATTGGACTGCAACGATCGGCGCCATATTGCCGATCACTGCCAACCCGGATTTGCCACCAATGGTACCGCAGCGACCCTAAGGCGCCTAGAGTCGAGACGGGGCTGATGCAGTGTTGACTGACTGGGCGCCACACAGCAACGGAACACGCCAGTGTAGCAGCGCACTGGCTACACATGGTGGTGAGTTTACGCGCATATCACCGCGCAATCAACAGAAGCAACCCCCAAGGAAGCATTCGTAGTAAGGAGGGGCATAGCGGTTTTCCGACTCCCTGGAGTGCTGGATGCTGCGTGGCCCTACTCTTATCCAGCGCTACTACTTCAGGCGCTAACGGAGACACACATGCCTAAGGTGTTGGGCTGAGACGCGTAAGGGACCAAGGAGCCGAACTAGATACACCCCCGACCCTACAAGATGGCCCCCTTGCACTGACAGAAGTGCTGGCCGGTGACGCAGGAGGAAAGGAGCGTTAACAACTGAAGATCACCGGACTAGTCAGACCAAGCGGGTCCCTGCCACCCTGCAGACGAGAGCTATGGGGAAAGACAGGGCCAAAGTGCAAGATCAGGGTGCGAACACCGACACCCAATCCACTGGATCAGAGGACCCGCTGGCCTCCTCCAACATGGAAATCATACCGCTGACAGGCAAGTGCGAACAAGACAAGAAAATCTAGATCTCATCTTAGCTGAGATAAAGGCTTCACGGGAAGCACTGGAACTTCGCATGGACGACATGGCGACGGGTTTGTTGCTCCTCAGGGCGGACCTTAACAAATTAGCCGAAAGGGTGTCAGAACACAAACTCGCACTTGAAGATCTCATTCCTCAACAGACAGACCAATCTACCAAGTTAGAGAATATGGAGAAGCAGATTAAATTACTATGGGAAAAGATGGACGATGCAAAAGGGTGGGCCCGCTGCAATAATGTGCGAATTTTAGGAATTCCGGACCGAAGTGATTTGTTGAGGACTGGCTGAAGAAAATTGTAGGTCCGCAGGAACTGACCCCACTATATAGTTTTGAAAGGGCGCACAGAATGCCGGCAAGACCACCCAAACCAGGAGCACCACCGAGACCACTGATAGCACGCCTTTTAAATTATAAAGACAGAGACTCAGTCCTAAGAGTGGCGAGAGAAAAGGCACTGATTAGGTACGAGGATAAAACCATTTCAGTGTATCCTGACTTCACCCTAGCGGTACAGAGAGCCAGATCGACGTTTATGGGAGTGAAACGCAAATTACGTGACAGAAACTTGAAGTATGCCCTGCTATTCCCTACCCGTCTTAAAATACTGTACGAAAACAAATCATTCTTCTTTGACACCCCCGAGGAGGCGGCAGAATGGATGGAGGTGACTCTGACACCCCCGAACACGCAGGAACCGTTCGAAGAGGACATAGGCGCAGGATCACTACGCCCTGAGGAGCGGAAGCGGAGCGACTCAGGAGGAGAACACTTGAATGCACCGGCGACGAGAGGGAAGACGAATTCGGACCGCTCCGGGAAATCGACGGGGGTACTCCAACTGAGGACGGCTGCAATAGCTGCCCTCAATGCAAGGGACAATTCTGACACGGGCAGCAAATCAGGCACACAGACTGAGGTATCTGGCTCTGCAGACAGCCTGCAACTGTTCCCCCAAATCACGGCGCAAGCGGCGGAAGAAATCTGAATGTACCCATGGAAGACTCCGGTCGGTAATGTATGTGACTCATGCAAGGACAGAAGTGGGTTGGCGGGGATTGGGGGACACGCTAGCTTGGGGCACGCTGTAGTTCCATCGACAGGCCCTGGGAAAGTGTAAGTGGGACCCCACCCCCCCAACAAATAGACATGTTTCGGTTTATCTTTTGCCCACGTTGGGCAGAAATGTCTGGACCTCGGGGGTTTTTACTCGGGGACCTTGAAGTTAAGGGGTTGCAAGTTAAGATGGCACTCAGCTATATACATATCCTACACATGGCCTTACTGGCACGATGCCCGTTGGGCATGACCTCCACGGACAATGATGGGGACCCTTAATAACTACAAAGTGTGCACCTGGAATGTACGGGGTATGGGGTCTATACACAAGAGGCATAGACTTTTGGCACAACTCAACAGAAGAAGGGTGATGGTAGCCTGCCTCCAAGTAACACATTTGAATAGTGCGGAGAGTGTAAAACTACAAAAGAAATGGAAAGGACAACTGTTTGCCACCTCCTATTCTGTGTTTTCTAGGGGGGCAGCTATATGGCTCAGAAACTCGGTGCCCTTTAAGTTGGCGGAGAAAAGAATCGATTCGGAGGGTAGATATGTATTTGTCTGTGGCTTGCTTGATGGCCTCCCCATTGTTATAGGAAGTGTGTATGCACCGAACTCAGGCCAATCAGATTTCTTATCGAACATTAATGGTGTCCTGGCGGATTGGGTAGAATATTATTGGATTGTAGGCGGGGATTTTAATGCAGTTTTGGATTTAACATTAGATAGGTCGCATCCACCCCTACAGGCCACTGAAAGCAGGAGACAGGCAGACGCCCTAGCGCAATGGGCGGAGGGCTGGGAATTAGCCGACGCATGGCACTGTAAACATTTATTAGACAGGGAATACACCTTTTGCTCCCCGCCCCATAAACTGCACACCAGGATAGACCGGGTTTTCTGTGCCAACCCATTACTGGAAGGAGTTATAATAGCGGAACATATGGGGAAAACTCTCTCCGATCACAACCCAGTAGAAGTCATAATGCAATGGGGTAGGGTCCCGACGCCTGTACCTACATGGCGCCTCGCCACGGAATTACTTGAAGACACTGTATTCAAAACATCCATTGCAGAGGCAATTACTAATTATTTCACAGTGAATGAGAATACTGCTAGCTCTCGACAGATAGAATGGGATGCCTTTAAGGTGGCGATCAGGGGTGAGGCAATGGGAACACGTGTGGGTATGAGACAAAATGTAGTGGAGAGACTAAGAGAGGTGGAGGGCCGCCTGGCTATGTTAGAAAATGAAGCTGCCGGCATGAACCGACCATTCACACCACTACAGGAGGCGAACATACAGCATGCTGAACTTTTAGAGGAACTGCGCGTGCTGGATTACAGAGAATACACATGCAAACAGCACACACAAGCAGACAGATCAGGGCCCCTGCTGGCGCGTATAGTGAGAGATGTCCCACCACACATGCCTATACTAGAGGTCGCCGATCACAGGGGGTCTCAAGCCACGACCCAAATGACCATTAACACCGCCTTCAGGGACTATTATGAAATGCTATATGGCCCACACCAACACCTCTCAGACACAACGTTTGAAGAGTTTATGACAGGACTCAATTTACCGCGCTTAGAGGAAAGACAGGGAGAGGAACTAGCACGACCTTTTACGCTTACCGAAGTACGACAAGCCATTCGTTCACTCCTGCGCAATAAATCCCCAGGAACGGACGGCCTTCCGGATGAGTTCTACGGGGCCTATATTGACCTGCTTGCTCTGCGCCTTCTCATGATATACCAAGAAGCGCTGCGTACCCACACCCTACCACAGACGTCCCTACAGGCTTTAATAGTCTCTCTACTGAAACCAGGCAGGGATGGAATGCACCTGGCCAACTATAGGCCCCTATCCTTACTAAATACGGACTTTAAAATATTAAGTAAGATCTTAGCATCGAGGCTAGCTCAATACATCCCACAACTAATACACTCCGACCAGTGCGGTTTTGTACCGGGCAGAAGCACGGCCATGAATCTGCGACGACTAAGCCAACTAATGTTGTGCGACCAATCACACGAGAAGACGGAGGGGTGTATTTCCTTAGATTTAAAACAGGCATTTGACTCACTCAGGTGGGATTTCATGTTTGCAACACTCGCCAATTTCGGAATACCACCAGAATATGTGGCCTGGGTCAAATTGTTATACACCCATCCAACGGCTCGGGTGCGCACGAACAAGTGCATCTCGGAACAACTAGCCATAGAGAAGGGAACCAGACAGGGTTGCCCACTTTCCCCGCTCCTATTTATCTTGGCACTTGAGCCATTGCTTTGTAAACTTCGCACATTGGCACACCACCAGGGCATACAAAGAGCCGGAACGGTGCATGTGGTTTCAGCCTATGCAGATGATATTATTCTATACCTTCGGGATTTGAGGGGTGACTTGGACCCCATCCCTAGTATTTTTGAAGAATTCCGCACATTGTCTGGCCTCACTATTAGTGAACCCAAATCCTATGGATTCCACTTCAACGACACGGGAGCAAATACCCCACTGTCATTCACACTGCACACCTTCCAGGTAGCGGAGTCAACCTTCCGATACCTAGGGATACAAGTGTAAAGGGGAGCTGGGGACATGATTGAAGGCAACCTGGGACGGGCAACTGCAACACTAAAATCGCAGGTTAAATTCTGGACTGTTCTACCACCATCAGTGGCAGGCAGAATAGCCATATCTAAGATGGTAGTCCTACCACAGCTAATTTATTATTTCACGGGACTACCGTTTGTGATCCCAGCTATTATGTTCCAGAAATTGAATACAATACTGACGGAACTGATATGGGGGTCGGGACGGAGATGCATTGGTCTGTCCAAGCTGCAACTTACCACTGCGACGGGCAGAATGGGTGTACCGGATTTTCGGGCATACAACTATGCCTGCCAGTTGCAGTGGCTGGCCTACTGGCTGGCAGGCCGCAACCTACACGAAATTGGCATGTCAGAGACGGACTGGTCAAGGGGATCCATTCACACCCTGTTGCTACCAGGGTCAGAGGTCCCCGGGCACACGCCTTCCCTACTTCAACTAGCGATTACATATTGGAGGAAGGCGGTGAAATACACGTCCCCTGCGTCCTCATATGCCCCCACGATTCCACTTCTGGGAGTCCCGCTGGGAACGGAATTACTCTCGAACCAAACACTCAGTGCGTGGCAGGAAGCGGGGGTTACACAGATGGGGGATCTGTTTACAGATGGCCAAATTATGTTGTTTGAGGACTTTCGGGAACTTATCATACCTCAGGGGGAACCTTCCTCTTACATACCCGGGTGCACCGGTACATAGCTAGAACGTGGGCGCCAACTGGTGAGGAACCTCCCACGAACCCGCTACTGACAATGCAATACCTCATAGGAACGGGCAGTCATTTAACGAAATTGATCACGAATGGAATAAGAACAGGGAGGGCGATCTCACTGCAGCCTCTTAGAACTAAATGGGAGGCAGATGTGGGAAGGCCGTTCAGGGATAAAGAATGGGAACGTATCCTCAAATTCCCCAAAAAAGTGTCAAGGAACTCTAAATTTAAATTTATACAACTAATGGTTTTACATAGGGCGTACCTAACGCCGCACCGCTTACACGCAATGTTCCCCACTACACCTGGTAGTTGCCCTCGCTGCAGCGCGGCCAATGCGCGTCTGATACACATGTTATGGGACTGCCCGAAATTGGGTTTTTACTGGAACACGGTACATGACACCCTAATTAAACTGGCACCTTCCAAGCCATATGCCACTTTGGCTTATTCTGTATTAGGGCTTGGACCTACAGAGCGTAAAAAAAGTGTCTCCACCCGATTCACAGAACTGGCCCTACTACTAGCAAAACGCACAATAACAATGCGGTGGATGTCGGCCAGACCGCCAAACCCAGAAGTGTGGAGGGCAGAGGTGCTACGCTGGGGGAGAGCAGAGGGGGAGGCACTGCAACGTGAGGGGCGCAAGGGCCTTAGGAAGAACCTATCCTCCCTTGACTGGAATACTGCACTTGGGGCTTTTGAGCTGGTGGGTACCCTGAGTCGGACTCAGAACTGTCCGTTGATTAGATACAGGATGGTGAGGTTCTGTGACAATTAAAGTGGTGTTTTCGACTCGTTCGAATATGGACGAGTTTGGTATCTATGAACCGCAAATGACGAGTTTAGTGGGTGTACGCGTTTTCGCTACGCTGACCTGAACCGTTCGTTTTATTCATGGGTTTCTTCATCTGAACCCACGGGTTCCATTTTAGATACAGCAGCCATTTTGTCTCTTGCCCTCAAGTAGCCAGCGAACAGACACTGTCCGCTTCGTGACCCTGGGATTCCCAAGCTCTTGCAGAAGACATGTGTTCCTTTGAGGGTGTCTTTATGACGAGGGGGATGACACTGCAAAGGCAGATGGCCCCGCTCAAGGCTCATCTTGCCGTGTTGGTCTATTGTTTCAGCCGTGCATTCATTAGGCATGTCTCCTTTGATCCTGCAATCGTGTTTCCGATATCACCCCCTTACACTCTTTTCAATCTGTTGACTATCTTCTTCTTCCCTTGCACCTGTTTCTGACTCTTTCCTTAACTCGTTTACAGCCGGAATGGAATGTACTTAATGGTGGGATAACGTACTTTTACAGTTGGGAACCGGCGATGCTACTGTAATTATGTTCCGGGACCCTGAATACATGAAAGCAACCCTTTTGAAGTGTACTGTGGGAACTGAGTTGTAACCTTTTGTTCGCCATGTTGTGCTATGACAGAAATATGTATAAAAGGAGCGATCCACAGTTGCAATTTGAAGCTGTCTCCTAGAACCTACATGCGTTGTACTTCTTGTGACTTCTGTGTTCCCTGCAGTAAATAAACCTCGATCTTTGACGCCGAAGGAAGTGTCCCGTGTCTCTGTCATTTGTACGCCGGAACAGGTAACCCACGAAGGTTTCAGGTGTTGTCCCCTGGCACCGCTGGGCCTTAGAATAGCCCAGTCCTTCAGTTGGCGCCCAATGCGGGGCGACATCAGCGGTACCGGTCCAAAGCCCGACGATCGTGAGGAACTTCGTGTGAAATCTCCGAGGGAAGGTGCACCCCGCTTCATCGATCCTGTTGTCGAAACAAGTGGCCGAAGTCTTTTCCCGCGAAGATCCCCGCCTCCTGACGGCTGCGACGGACTGATGCCCTGACTGTCGACCTGTTTTGGCGCCTGGCGTAGTCCTTTGTACAGCGAGACTATTGACGGGCCTTCCTGGTGACGCCATTGCTCTTTCAGTTAAGTATTTGTGGGTCGCTCCCAGAGTCCTTGGTTGTTGTTGAAACTTGGTTGTTTGCATGGTTCCATTGCATTTGTGGTTCTTAGTATTTGGTTCTTAGTTGTTGGGTTTTATTTGACGATTGCAATTGCCAAAAACCAAGGGTCTTGCATTTTTGCGCGGATATCGTAAATGGATAACCCTTGAAGTTTGTGAAACTCGGTTAGTGTGCACGATGCCTGGCCATAGTACTTTGTTTAGTTGCTTTAAAAGTTGCGGTGCGGATTCCCGATTGGAGGACTCATGTCCGATACCTCCAGTTGGGACTCCGGTCTATGAGCTATATAGTCGCCATGGAGTGGGTCCTATCGCATATAATGATTGCTGGATCCGCTACACTAAAGATGATGGTGTCCTTAGTTGGCCACCTCATGGTAGTTTCGAAACAGCAATTTTGGATAATCTTGAAGCAAAATTGTTCAAAAAGAAATCTAGGCCGGCCATGTTTGATTCCTTTCGGTTATGGCGTAAAGAGGCCAGGCAGAAAGAAATCAAACAGCTTAAACGAAATAAGAGGGAAGGTATCGTTACGACGATGAGAAATGCAGAGCAGTTTCAGCGAGACAAAGAAGAGAAGGAAAAGGAAGTTTTTGATAGATTGCAACGTATGGCGGTGGATAAGTGTTATCCTGTTTTACCGTCGAGTACTGATAAGAAGGGAGAGGAAGCAGAAGAGGACCCTTTGTTGTCCTACCTACTGAAGTCACCACCTCCATACGCACAGGATACTACAGCTCCTGTGGTTCCCCCTGTTCCTCAACCTGTTGTTCCGGCAGCTGCTGGTCAGCCTGTCGCTGGTCCTGTCCTTCCAAATCCCCTTGTTCCTCAAGTCGTCCCTATTGCCTTACCTGCTCCTGTTCCTACTGCTCCACTGCCTATACCTTCTCAGTCTGCTGTTCCCGCTACTTCTGCTCTTGTGGCTACTCCTACTGCTCCTGCTGCTCCTGTGTTTAGTCCTCATGTTGTTGCCCCTGTACTTCTCTCCTCTTCTCCGTCTGTTCGAAGTCGCATACCTAATACTGTTTCTAATTTCTACTCTCCTTTTGGACCGATCGTTGGGTCCGATGTTTCCGATGTCCCTCAACGACGAAGTCAGATTTCTGGTGGTAGGGAGAGTGATAAGTTAATTAAAATGGCGCGTAATTGGATTAGGTATCCCGTTAAAAACACCCCGCGCATAATTTTTGAGACCTTCTCTCAATTCAATGAGCCCACACAGAGATTTGTGTTTGAGGAAATGTGTAAATGTTTACGTGAAGTGATGGATAATGATGAGGTAGACAATGTGCCGCCCGAAGTGACTGAACTTCAGCATCAGTTTTCGAGTGGTATGATTGTGGGTAGTAATGTTCGACGTGCTGTAGAACATCTTCTATCTTTTCGGCCTACTGTAATACCTCGAGCATTGTTTAAGGATGAAACTGAGGAGTGGATGGCAACACCTGATCAGTATCCCATGCGGGAAGTTCCTCCAGTGTGGATGCCAGGTGATGCTACTGTCGTTCCTATTATTCCGCCACACTTCCAGAGAGTTTGGATACACCTCCCATGGAAGGGGCCGGAAGTTTTGCAGGTGAAACAAACTTTGCCTGACCCCCGCAAAAATCCTGCAGGTTACTATAAAGAGTTGTCCCAATTAGTGGATGCTACTATCATGAATCTTGCCGATATCGACATTTTGTTCGGCAACGTAATACCTCAACCAATTTGGGCAAAAATCCGTCAAGAGAATCACGTAGCCGATTTGGGCGGTGATTGGGCTGCTCTTGCGGCAGCCGACGGTCGACAAGTTGGTGGGGCTAAGCCTGAACAGATTATTGAGAATCTGCCCCAGAGGATTATTACGCTAATGAAGACACTTATGCCAGCAATGAGAGTTAATTGGGATAAACTGTCTGCGTGCAAGAAAAAGAAGGACGAGAGTGTCTCCGATTTCTTTACGAGATTTGAGGAGGCATTCATCGATCACAGTGGTCAGGATATGAGCACTGAGGGAGGTCAGCGGTTGTTCGTAGATAAATTTGTATCGAATTTGTTGCCTGACCTTAGCAACAAATTGAAAAATTCTGAGAGTTTGTGGGCTGTTTCTACCTCTGCTCAATATTACGAAAATAGGGAAAAGGAGGAAAATGATCGTGCGGATAAGAAAACAAAGGATCTCAAAACCAAAGTTCTGTTACAGCAAGCGTATCCTCCGCGCTCAAATCAAAATGCCCCTCAACAACAGAATAGATTGCAATCGCAATCTTTTAGGTCGCAGGCGCGTAATGACTCTTCCACGCCGAGATCAATGCGCATACTGTAGAGGTGAGGGCCATTTAAAGTTTGATTGTCCGGTTTTGCGCGACCGAAATAGTGGTGGTTCGGCTAGAGGAGGTCGTAGTGGTCCTCAACAGGCTTTGCGAGGTAGAGGTCGTGGTGTTACTCAGAATCAAAATGAGCGTTCTAATAATTCGGCAGATTCAAATAATTGCTTTGATCAGCGTGGTTCATCGTCAGGTAGATCTGCACAGTATCATGTGGATGACTGTTACGTCGAGCATGATATTGATGACGGTAATTACTAGGACAGCCACAGACAAAGAGAGGGAGTAGTATCAGTTCCGGTTGATCAGAGAGGGCCTTACGTCGCAGTTGCCACATCGGGCGTAGTTGAGCCTTTTCTGTTGGACACTGGTGCAGCGAAAAGTTCCATCATGCATTCGAAACTCCCTGGCGCACCTTTGTCTGGCTTAACGAATGTTTCCGTTGGATTCTCTGGCGCCCCCATTAGCAATCCGGTTTCTAGCCCTTTGCCCCTTACAATTGGGCCTCGTGAGCTGGAAGCTCCTTTGATTTTGACTACTGGTTGTGGTGAAAATCTTTTGGGCCTGGATTTGTTGAAACGATTATATGCGACCCTGTATTGTTCTCCTGCGGGAGTGGAGCTTACTTTGGGTCAGAGAGTGATCTCTCCTATGTACTTGTCAACTGATAAGCTACCACCGGAATTGAGTTCTCTTCCTGAATCTTTGTGGGCAACAGGTCCGAATGACGTGGGCCTGCTTGACATCTCACCATATGTTGTCCAATTGAAATCGAATGTGCGATTGCCACGTATTCCCCAGTATCGTATCTCTCTTGATGGTGAACGAGCGTTGTTAGCGATCCTCTATGATTTGATCAAGAAAGATGTTATTGAGGAAACTCGGGGAAACGTGTGTAATAGTCCTGTGTTACCTATCTTGAAACGCACTGATCCATCCAAGCCTCCTGTTTACCGTTTTGTTATTGATTTACGGGAGGAGAACAAAATTGTGATTCCACAATTTCCTGTGGTGCCTGACATTACGGCCTTACTGACTCTGATTCCAGCCTCCGTTTCTTGGTTCTCAGTGATCGATCTGAAGAATGCTTTCTTTAGCATTCCGATTGCTGAGGAAAGCAGAGATCTATTCGGTTTCTCATTAGGTGGTCGCAGCTTTAGGTTTAAACGCGCTCCTCAGGGCAACTGTGAGAGTCCATCGATATACAGCCAAGCCCTGAAGAGTCAACTCGATGCGTTTGTGTTACCGGCTGGTGCGGCCTTGATCCAATATGTTGATGACTTGCTGGTGGCTGCTGACACAAAAGAGCTCTGCAAAACTGCTACGGTATCGCTGTTACAGCATCTCTGTGACTTACCTCACAAGGTGTCACCTTCTCAACTGCAATATTGTTGTCAAGAAGTAACCTATCTAGGTCACTTATTGTCAAAGGAGGGAAGAAGGTTGACCCCAGAGAGAATTGCAGCGATCGCTCGAATGACTGTGCCAACAACTCAGAGAGATGTGCGTGCCTTCCTAGGTATCACGTCATACTGCAGGCAATGGATTCCAAATTTTTCATTGCTAGCGAAGCCATTGGTAGCCCTCACGTGCAAGGATGTTCCAACTCCTTTGCCATGGACTGAAGAGTGTCAGAAAAGTTTTTCTGAATTGCGTGATGCGTTGTGTTCGGCTCCTGTGTTAGGTACTCCTGACTACAGTAAGCCGTTTACACTATACGTTCACGAGAGAGAGGGTTGTGCGTTGAGTGTCTTGACGCAGCAATTTGGTGGTAAGCAGCGTCCATGTGCATATTTTTCCTCGACCTTGGACCCAGTAGCTAGAGCGTTGCCGAGTTGTCTAAGAGCGACAGCGGCGGCTGCGGTGTCCATTCGACAATCTGCAGGATTGGTCATGGATAATATGCTTACGGTAATGGTCCCGCATGCAGTTGATACTCTCTTAAATCATACAAAGACTCAACACTTGACGAGCGCAAGGTTGTCCGGTTACGAGTTGACGCTTTTGGCAAGTCATATACAAATAAAGCGCTGTAATGTCTTAAACCCGGCGACGTTGTTGCCGGCTAATATGGAATCAGATGATGTACCACCACATGATTGCTATTTGCGAACTGAGGAAGAAACGAAGGGTCGTGTTGACCTAAAAAACACTCCATTGGCAGATCCCGATGGTACCTTGTATGTTGATGGTTCGTGTTTTAAGTTGCCTAATGGTGATGTGACGACTGCGTATGCTGTAGTGACGTTGAGTACGGTTGTGGAAACTGCGAGATTGAATCAGTATTCTGCGCAGGCAGCAGAGTTGATTGCGTTGACGAGAGCGTGTGTTTTGTCGAAGGGAAAGCGAGTGAATGTGTTTACTGATAGCCAGTACGCATTTGGCGTTGCACATAGCTTTGGTCGATTGTGGAGAGAAAGAGGCTTTATGACATCGCATGGTACGAAGATCCAACACGGACAGCTCGTGAACGATATTTTGGACGCACTTACATTGCCTAAGCAGGTGGCGATTATCAAATGTAGTGCGCACCGAAAGGTGACGGATGATGTTGGTCGTGGTAACGCATTTGCGGATGAGATTGCTAAAGAGACAGCTAGAAACCTTGCAACCCGAATGTATGTTACGTGTTCAGTGAGGTGGCCGGTAGAGACTGGTATGTGTGAGGACACTATTGAGAGTGTGAAAGCGATTCAGAATGAGGCCACCGAAACTGAAAAGACTAAGTGGAAGGAGAGCACAGGAAAGTTAGATGCGCACGGATGTTGGATTGATTTGTCGGAAAGTCAGAAGTGGATGTTGCCGGATGCATATGTGCTAGCTGTTGTGACTATTTGCAAAAACAACAGGTGATGGACCGAATGTGGATCAATGTCACACATTCAACCCAGTCAAAAGATCTGGGTCATAATCCATCGTTTTTTTGCACTCCACACCACCCCGGGTTAGACAATGGCGATATGCAAATCAGCTCTGACCGTGTGCCCCATGGGAACAGTCCAGTCCGAACTACAAAAGCCATGTCCTTCCCAGAACGGAATCAAGCATCCGAGGACCGGACCGGTTTCGAGGTAACACCTCTCATCAGCCCGGCTAGCTTGACTCCAGTGGTGTGGAGTGCCTGGGACCCACGTCTGGGCATCCTCAGTACACTTCGAGCGGTATTTGCAAAAACAACAGGTGATGGACCGAATGTGGATCAATGTCACACATTCAACCCAGTCAAAAGATCTGGGTCATAATCCATCGTTTTTTTGCACTCCACACCACCCCGGGTTAGACAATGGCGATATGCAAATCAGCTCTGACCCTGTGCCCCATGGGAACAGTCCAGTCCGAACTACAAAAGCCATGTCCTTCCCAGAACGGAATCAAGCATCCGAGGACCGGACCGGTTTCGAGGTAACACCTCTCATCAGCCCGGCTAGCTTGACTCCAGTGGTGTGGAGTGCCTGGGACCCACGTCTGGGCATCCCCAGTACACATCGAGCGGTATTTGCAAAAACAACAGGTGATGGACCGAATGTGGATCAATGTCACACATTCAACCCAGTCAAAGGATCTGGGTCATAATCCATCGTTTTTTTGCACTCCACACCACCCCGGGTTAGACAATGGCGATATGCAAATCAGCTCTGACCCTGTGCCCCATGGGAACAGTCCAGTCTGAACTACAAAAGCCATGTCCTTCCCAGAACGGAATCAAGCATCCGAGGACCGGACCGTTTCGAGGTAACACCTCTCATCAGCCCGGCTAGCTTGACTCCAGTGGTGTGGAGTGCCTGGGACCCACGTCTGGGCATCCCCAGTACACTTCGAGCGGTATTTGCAAAAACAACAGGTGATGGACCGAATGTGGCTCAATGTCACACATTCAACCCAGTCAAAAGATCTGGGTCATAATCCATCGTTTTTTTGCACTCCACACCACCCCGGGTTAGACAATGGCGATATGCAAATCAGCTCTGACCCTGTGCCCCATGGGAACAGTCCAGTCCGAACTACAAAAGCCATGTCCTTCCCAGAACGGAATCAAGCATCCGAGGACCGGACCGGTTTCGAGGTAACACCTCTCATCAGCCCGGCTAGCTTGACTCCAGTGGTGTGGAGTGCCTGGGACCCACGTCTGGGCATCCCCAGTACACTTCGAGCGGTATTTGCAAAAACAACAGGTGATGGACCGAATGTGGATCAATGTCACACATTCAACCCAGTCAAAAGATCTGGGTCATAATCCATCGTTTTTTTGCACTCCACACCACCCCGGGTTAGACAATGGCGATATGCAAATCAGCTCTGACCCTGTGCCCCATGGGAACAGTCCAGTCCGAACTACAAAAGCCATGTCCTTCCCAGAACGGAATCAAGCATCCGAGGACCGGACCGGTTTCGAGGTAACACCTCTCATTAGCCCGGCTAGCTTGACTCCAGTGGTGTGGAGTGCCTGGGACCCACGTCTGGGCATCCCCAGTACACTTCGAGCGGTATTTGCAAAAACAACAGGTGATGGACCGAATGTGGATCAATGTCACACATTCAACCCAGTCAAAAGATCTAGGTCATAATCCATCGTTTTTTTGCACTCCACACCACCCCGGGTTAGACAATGGCGATATGCAAATCAGCTCTGACCCTGTGCCCCATGGGAACAGTCCAGTCCGAACTACAAAAGCCATGTCCTTCCCAGAACGGAATCAAGCATCCGAGGACCGGACCGGTTTCGAGGTAACACCTCTCATCAGCCCGGCTAGCTTGACTCCAGTGGTGTGGAGTGCCTGGGACCCACGTGTGGAGTGCAAAAAAACGATAGATTTGGGCCCAGATCTTTTGACTGGGGGAATATGTGACATTGATCCACATTCGGTCCATCACTTGTTGTTTTTGCAATTGCCGCCTTAAGTGCACTGGGGATGCCCAGACGTGGGTCCCAGGCACTCCACACCACTTGGAGTCAAGCTAGCCGGGCTGATGAGAGGTGTTACCTCGAAACCGGTCCGGTCCTCGGATGCTTGATTCCGTTCTGGGAAGGACATGGCTTTTGTAGTTCGGACTGGACTGTTCCCATGGGGCAACAGGGTCAGAGCTGATTTGCATATCGCCATTGTCTAACCCAGGGTGGTGTGGAGTGCAAAAAAACGATGGATTTGGGCCCAGATCTTTTGACTGGGGGAATGTGTGACATTGATCCACATTCGGTCCATCACTTGTTGTTTTTGCAATTGCCGCCCTAAGTGCACTGGGGATGCCCAGACGTGGGTCCCAGGCACTCCACACCACTTGGAGTCAAGTTAGCCGGGCTGATGAGAGGTGTTACCTCGAAACCGGTCCGGTCCTCGGATGCTTGATTCCGTTCTGGGAAGGACATGGCTTTTGTAGTTCGGACTGGACTGTTCCCATGGGGCAACAGGGTCAGAGCTGATTTGCATATCGCCATTGTCTAACCCAGGGTGGTGTGGAGTGCAAAAAAAATGATGGATTTGGGCCCAGATCTTTTGACTGGGGGAATGTGTGACATTGATCCACATTCGGTCCATCACTTGTTGTTTTTGCAATTGCCGCCCTAAGTGCACTGGGGATGCCCAGACGTGGGTCCCAGGCACTCCACACCACTTGGAGTCAAGCTAGCCGGGCTAATGAGAGGTGTTACCTCGAAACTGGTCCGGTCCTCGGATACTTGATTCCGTTCTGGGAAGGACATGGCTTTTGTAGTTCGGACTGGACTGTTCCCATGGGGCAACAGGGTCAGAGCTGATTTGCATATCGCCCTTTTCTAACCCAGGGTGGTGTGGAGTGCAAAAAAACGATGGATTTGGGCCCAGATCTTTTGACTGGGGGAATGTGTGACATTGATCCACATTCGGTCCATCACTTGTTGTTTTTGCAATTGCCGCCCTAAGTGCACTGGGGATGCCCAGACGTGGGTCCCAGGCACTCCACACCACTTGGAGTCAAGCTAGCCGGGCTGATGAGAGGTGTTACCTCGAAACCGGTCCGGTTCTCGGATGCTTGATTCCGTTCTGGGAAGGACATGGCTTTTGTAGTTCGGACTGGACTGTTCCCATGGGGCAACAGGGTCAGAGCTGATTTGCATATCGCCATTGTCTAACCCAGGGTGGTGTGGAGTGCAAAAAAACGATGGATTTGGGCCCAGATCTTTTGACTGGGGGAATGTGTGACATTGATCCACATTCGGTCCATCACTTGTTGTTTTTGCAATTGCCGCCCTAAGTGCACTGGGGATGCCCAGACGTGGGTCCCAGGCACTCCACACCACTTGGAGTCAAGCTAGCCGGGCTGATGAGAGGTGTTACCTCGAAACCGGTCCGGTCCTCGGATGCTTGATTCTGTTCTGGGAAGGACATGGCTTTTGTAGTTCGGACTGGACTGTTCCCATGGGGCAACAGGGTCAGAGCTGATTTGCATATCGCCATTGTCTAACCCAGGGTGGTGTGGAGTGCAAAAAAACGATGGATTTGGGCCCAGATCTTTTGACTGGGGGAATGTGTGACATTGATCCACATTCGGTCCATCACTTGTTGTTTTTGCAATTGCCGCCCTAAGTGCACTGGGGATGCCCAGACGTGGGTCCCAGGCACTCCACACCACTTGGAGTCAAGCTAGCCGGGCTGATGAGAGGTGTTACCTCGAAACCGGTCCGGTCCTCGGATGCTTGATTCCGTTCTGGGAAGGACATGGCTTTTGTAGTTCGGACTGGACTGTTCCCATGGGGCAACAGGGTCAGAGCTGATTTGCATATTGCCATTGTCTAACCCAGGGTGGTGTGGAGTGCAAAAAAACGATGGATTTGGGCCCAGATCTTTTGACTGGGGGAATGTGTGACATTGATCCACATTCGGTCCATCACTTGTTGTTTTTGCAATTGCCGCCCTAAGTGCACTGGGGATGCCCAGACGTGGGTCCCAGGCACTCCACACCACTCTGAGTCAAGCTAGCTGGGCTGATGAGAGGTGTTACCTCGAAACCGGTCCGGTCCTCGGATGCTTGATTCCGTTCTGGGAAGGACATGGCTTTTGTAGTTCGGACTGGACTGTTCCCATGGGGCAACAGGGTCAGAGCTGATTTGCATATCGCCATTGTCTAACCCAGGGTGGTGTGGAGTGCAAAAAAACGATGGATTTGGGCCCAGATCTTTTGACTGGGGGAATGTGTGACATTGATCCACATTCGGTCCATCACTTGTTGTTTTTGCAATTGCCGCCCTAAGTGCACTGGGGATGCCCAGACGTGGGTCCCAGGCACTCCACACCACTTGGAGTCAAGCTAGCCGGGCTGATGAGAGGTGTTACCTCGAAACCGGTCCGGTCCTCGGATGCTTGATTCCGTTCTGGGAAGGACATGGCTTTTGTAGTTCGGACTGGACTGTTCCCATGGGGCAACAGGGTCAGAGCTGATTTGCATATCGCCATTGTCTAACCCAGGGTGGTGTGGAGTGCAAAAAAACGATGGATTTGGGCCCAGATCTTTTGACTGGGGGAATGTGTGACATTGATCCACATTCGGTCCATCACTTGTTGTTTTTGCAATTGCCGCCTTAAGTGCACTGGGGATGCCCAGACGTGGGTCCCAGGCACTCCACACCACTTGGAGTCAAGCTAGCCGGGCTGATGAGAGGTGTTACCTCGAAACCGGTCCGGTCCTCGGATGCTTGATTCCGTACTGGGAAGGACATGGCTTTTGTAGTTCGGACTGGACTGTTCCCATGGGGCAACAGGGTCAGAGCTGATTTGCATATTGCCATTGTCTAACCCAGGGTGGTGTGGAGTGCAAAAAAACGATGGATTTGGGCCCAGATCTTTTGACTGGGGGAATGTGTGACATTGATCCACATTCGGTCCATCACTTGTTGTTTTTGCAATTGCCGCCCTAAGTGCACTGGGGATGCCCAGACGTGGGTCCCAGGCACTCCACACCACTCTGAGTCAAGCTAGCTGGGCTGATGAGAGGTGTTACCTCGAAACCGGTCCGGTCCTCGGATGCTTGATTCCGTTCTGGGAAGGACATGGCTTTTGTAGTTCGGACTGGACTGTTCCCATGGGGCAACAGGGTCAGAGCTGATTTGCATATCGCCATTGTCTAACCCAGGGTGGTGTGGAGTGCAAAAAAACGATGGATTTGGGCCCAGATCTTTTGACTGGGGGAATGTGTGACATTGATCCACATTCGGTCCATCACTTGTTGTTTTTGCAATTGCCGCCCTAAGTGCACTGGGGATGCCCAGACGTGGGTCCCAGGCACTCCACACCACTTGGAGTCAAGCTAGCCGGGCTGATGAGAGGTGTTACCTCGAAACCGGTCCGGTCCTCAGATGCTTGATTCCGTTCTGGGAAGGACATGGCTTTTGTAGTTCGGACTGGACTGTTCCCATGGGGCAACAGGGTCAGAGCTGATTTGCATATCGCCATTGTCTAACCCAGGGTGGTGTGGAGTGCAAAAAAACGATGGATTTGGGCCCAGATCTTTTGACTGGGGGAATGTGTGACATTGATCCACATTCGGTCCATCACTTGTTGTTTTTGCAATTGCCGCCTTAAGTGCACTGGGGATGCCCAGACGTGGGTCCCAGGCACTCCACACCACTTGGAGTCAAGCTAGCCGGGCTGATGAGAGGTGTTACCTCGAAACCGGTCCAGTCCTCGGATGCTTGATTCCGTTCTGGGAAGGACATGGCTTTTGTAGTTCGGACTGGACTGTTCCCATGGGGCAACAGGGTCAGAGCTGATTTGCATATCGCCATTGTCTAACCTAGGGTGGTGTGGAGTGCAAAAAAACGATGGATTTGGGCCCAGATCTTTTGACTGGGGGAATGTGTGACATTGATCCACATTCGGTCCATCACTTGTTGTTTTTGCAATTGCTGCCCTAAGTGCACTGGGGATGCCCAGACGTGGGTCCCAGGCACTCCACACCACTTGGAGTCAAGCTAGCCGGGCTGATGAGAGGTGTTACCTCGAAACCGGTCCGGTCCTCGGATGCTTGATTCCGTTCTGGGAAGGACATGGCTTTTGTAGTTCGGACTGGACTGTTCCCATGGGGCAACAGGGTCAGAGCTGATTTGCATATCGCCATTGTCTAACCCAGGGTGGTGTGGAGTGCAAAAAAAATGATGGATTTGGGCCCAGATCTTTTGACTGGGGGAATGTGTGACATTGATCCACATTCGGTCCATCACTTGTTGTTTTTGCAATTGCCGCCCTAAGTGCACTGGGGATGCCCAGACGTGGGTCCCAGGCACTCCACACCACTTGGAGTCAAGCTAGCCGGGCTAATGAGAGGTGTTACCTCGAAACTGGTCCGGTCCTCGGATACTTGATTCCGTTCTGGGAAGGACATGGCTTTTGTAGTTCGGACTGGACTGTTCCCATGGGGCAACAGGGTCAGAGCTGATTTGCATATCGCCCTTTTCTAACCCAGGGTGGTGTGGAGTGCAAAAAAACGATGGATTTGGGCCCAGATCTTTTGACTGGGGGAATGTGTGACATTGATCCACATTCGGTCCATCACTTGTTGTTTTTGCAATTGCCGCCCTAAGTGCACTGGGGATGCCCAGACGTGGGTCCCAGGCACTCCACACCACTTGGAGTCAAGCTAGCCGGGCTGATGAGAGGTGTTACCTCGAAACCGGTCCGGTTCTCGGATGCTTGATTCCGTTCTGGGAAGGACATGGCTTTTGTAGTTCGGACTGGACTGTTCCCATGGGGCAACAGGGTCAGAGCTGATTTGCATATCGCCATTGTCTAACCCAGGGTGGTGTGGAGTGCAAAAAAACGATGGATTTGGGCCCAGATCTTTTGACTGGGGGAATGTGTGACATTGATCCACATTCGGTCCATCACTTGTTGTTTTTGCAATTGCCGCCCTAAGTGCACTGGGGATGCCCAGACGTGGGTCCCAGGCACTCCACACCACTTGGAGTCAAGCTAGCCGGGCTGATGAGAGGTGTTACCTCGAAACCGGTCCGGTCCTCGGATGCTTGATTCCGTTCTGGGAAGGACATGGCTTTTGTAGTTCGGACTGGACTGTTCCCATGGGGCAACAGGGTCAGAGCTGATTTGCATATCGCCATTGTCTAACCCAGGGTGGTGTGGAGTGCAAAAAAAAAAAAAAAAAACGATGGATTTGGGCCCAGATCTTTTGACTGGGGGAATGTGTGACATTGATCCACATTCGGTCCATCACTTGTTGTTTTTGCAATTGCCGCCCTAAGTGCACTGGGGATGCCCAGACGTGGGTCCCAGGCACTCCACACCACTTGGAGTCAAGCTAGCCGGGCTGATGAGAGGTGTTACCTCGAAACCGGTCCGGTCCTCGGATGCTTGATTCCGTTCTGGGAAGGACATGGCTTTTGTAGTTTGGACTGGACTGTTCCCATGGGGCAACAGGGTCAGAGCTGATTTGCATATTGCCATTGTCTAACCCAGGGTGGTGTGGAGTGCAAAAAAACGATGGATTTGGGCCCAGATCTTTTGACTGGGGGAATGTGTGACATTGATCCACATTCGGTCCATCACTTGTTGTTTTTGCAATTGCCGCCCTAAGTACACTGGGGATGCCCAGACGTGGGTCCCAGGCACTCCACACCACTCTGAGTCAAGCTAGCTGGGCTGATGAGAGGTGTTACCTCGAAACCGGTCCGGTCCTCGGATGCTTGATTCCGTTCTGGGAAGGACATGGCTTTTGTAGTTCGGACTGGACTGTTCCCATGGGGCAACAGGGTCAGAGCTGATTTGCATATCGCCATTGTCTAACCCAGGGTGGTGTGGAGTGCAAAAAAACGATGGATTTGGGCCCAGATCTTTTGACTGGGGGAATGTGTGACATTGATCCACATTCGGTCCATCACTTGTTGTTTTTGCAATTGCCGCCCTAAGTGCACTGGGGATGCCCAGACGTGGGTCCCAGGCACTCCACACCACTTGGAGTCAAGCTAGCCGGGCTGATGAGAGGTGTTACCTCGAAACCGGTCCGGTCCTCGGATGCTTGATTCCGTTCTGGGAAGGACATGGCTTTTGTAGTTCGGACTGGACTGTTCCCATGGGGCAACAGGGTCAGAGCTGATTTGCATATCGCCATTGTCTAACCCAGGGTGGTGTGGAGTGCAAAAAAACGATGGATTTGGGCCCAGATCTTTTGACTGGGGGAATGTGTGACATTGATCCACATTCGGTCCATCACTTGTTGTTTTTGCAATTGCCGCCTTAAGTGTACTGGGGATGCCCAGACGTGGGTCCCAGGCACTCCACACCACTTGGAGTCAAGCTAGCCGGGCTGATGAGAGGTGTTACCTCGAAACCGGTCCGGTCCTCGGATGCTTGATTCCGTTCTGGGAAGGACATGGCTTTTGTAGTTCGGACTGGACTGTTCCCATGGGGCAACAGGGTCAGAGCTGATTTGCATATCGCCATTGTCTAACCTAGGGTGGTGTGGAGTGCAAAAAAACGATGGATTTGGGCCCAGATCTTTTGACTGGGGGAATGTGTGACATTGATCCACATTCGGTCCATCACTTGTTGTTTTTGCAATTGCCGCCCTAAGTGCACTGGGGATGCCCAGACGTGGGTCCCAGGCACTCCACACCACTTGGAGTCAAGCTAGCCGGGCTGATGAGAGGTGTTACCTCGAAACCGGTCCGGTCCTCGGATGCTTGATTCCGTTCTGGGAAGGACATGGCTTTTGTAGTTCGGACTGGACTGTTCCCATGGGGCAACAGGGTCAGAGCTGATTTGCATATCGCCATTGTCTAACCCAGGGTGGTGTGGAGTGCAAAAAATCGATGGATTTGGGCCCAGATCTTTTGACTGGGGGAATGTGTGACATTGATCCACATTCGGTCCATCACTTGTTGTTTTTGTTGTGACTATGGCGCACGGCTTGTCACATATTAGCGCGAAAGGTATATGCAATTTACTGTCCCCTGTATGGAAGAATGACGGTATCGCTAAGTGTGCTGAGAGAGTGGTTAAGAATTGTATGGTATGCATGATGTACAATCCCGGCAAGGGCACCCCTACTCCACCTGGCCATTTTGCTCCTCCTACATGTCCCTTTGAGGTTATCCAACTGGACTTCATCCATATGGAGAGATGTAATAACTTGAAGTACGTTTTAGTTGTGGTTTGCGCGTTCTCCAGGTGGATCGAAGCCTATCCTCTCAAAGATAATACTGCCCTGTCCACAGCGATAGTCCTACTGAAGGAATACTTCCCTCGGTATGGAATGCCACGGATTGTATGGTCAGATAACGGAAGTGAGTTTGTGGGGAGTGTGATGAAGAGTGTGTGTAAGGGCCTTGGAATTAGACGAAAATTCCATAGTGCCAACCATCCCCAGTCAGCAGGTTTGGTTGAAGGGTACAATGGTACTCTGAAACTGAAACTTGCTAAAATCCAAGCTATGACTGGTTTGTCGTGGCCTGATGCCTTGCCTCTGGCTCTCTTGTCGACCAGGGCGACTGTACACTCTCGAGTAGGGCTTAGCCCATATGAGATTGTGTTTGGCCGTCCTGCGAATGTTTGGGGAGTCCCTAGGCCTAAGGCCTTCGATAGTCTTGAATACCCAATGTTAATTGATTATCTTCATGATCTGACTGCTAAACTGAGGTTAATTCATCAACAGGTCTTTGAAGCACTGCCGGCACAGACAGAGGGTCCTGGACATCGGCTCCAACCGGGTGACTGGGTGGTTACCCGTAATTTCGGCAGGAAGCGCAATTTGGAGCCGAGATTCGTGGGCCCGTTTCAGGTCCTCCTTGCCACAAAAACTGCAGTTCGTTTGGAAGGCCGGAAAAATTGGGTGCACGCCACCCACACCAAAAAGGTGCCTATACCTTTACCAGCGGATTCGAGGATGAGGACAGGAATCGCCACAACGGAAACAGAAACTCCAGTAAAATTTGTGCCGTTCAGTGATGCTCAACCTGTAGGAGACACTTCATTGCAGTCAGATACATTTGTTGAACCTTCATCATTGGAAAACTCAAGACTTGAACTATCATCTGATCAACAGGACTCTGTTCCGCAACCTGAACAATTATTCGAAGAGCAGACTCGTCCTGGAAGAAACAGATATTTTCTTCGTTCTCACAACAAAGACTAATAAAACACTTTTTTTTTGCTTTTCTTTCCCCTTTTTGAAATTCATATAACCCCTTATTGTCATTTTGAACATTATGAACAATTGTAGCCTCTATTAATTTTTGAGTTCTTTTCCACGTGTGTTTTTCCACAGCTAGGAGATTTTGTATTACACTTGAATGCTTGATTAACCTCTTGGATGCTAATGACAAGGGTAACTCGTCATGCCCCTCCCATTCATTTCAATGGAAATCTCATTATATAGCCTAAGTGCCCTTAGCAGCCAAGTGGTTAAAGAACCTTACATCCGGGTTGACCGTAGGGCCGTGCGGGTACTTCCTTCTGTTTAGCAGGTTCCTGACTCTAGGTCGGTACTTTTGTCGATTCCTAGGAACTCCTGGGAATTGATAATCGCTACTCAGAACGAAGTGTGTCAAGAACGTTGCGGACGGTTTTTTAGAGGATGGAATTCTCAAAGTTGTCGGAAGTGGAGAAGACTCTAGCTCAAAGATCAACACTACACAGGGTTGTATGAACTAAATGCTTTCTGTTTCAGCTGTTCCTGCTGTTCTTGACTGTTTCCATGTTATTGGTGGGTGGAGTATATTTCGGATTACAGTCGTTATTGCCTTCTGCTCTACCTACTTCCTCTTCTGAACCAAAATCTACTCCCACTGTTTCTCCACATTCCTTTCACCCTCTACCCCAACACGAACAGGTTAGACGTGCGGAATTCATGAATAACTCCTTTGTTCAGCTTCTTCATCAACATCAGTTGGTGATGAATACTACCAACTGCTGGGTGTGTGGTTTAATGCCACATAACATGGATAGGGGAATTCCGTATTTGGTTCTTCCTTACAGTTCCCAGGGGTCAGCTCGAGCATTCCAAACTATGTTTCGTAGCGCACTAGATTCCTACCCCCATCGAGAGCCACGCACTGCAGATCATGGTCCTGGCCCGTACCACAAGCCTTTGGCAAGAGCGATTGCTGACTTAGATAGAGATATTTTTGACGCATCGCTTATCCCAGAGGAAGAGGTGCGAGCATACAGAGATCTGAGTGAGGCTGAGTATAGCATGTCAGTGGGTGATAGACAGCTTAAAAGCTCGTCTCCAGTCTGGATCGTACCCCATTTCTGCTTGAAAGTTCTTGGCCGAAGCCCGCGAGCTCAGCTTGGGAGGAGTGCTTGTACTGAAACGTATGTTTTACCAACGTCCTCTTCCCCTGTTCTTTTGACTGCCAAGGGTACATACTTTGTATGTTACGACCGCGCATATACATGGTTGCCTCGTGACTTCTAGGGCACCTGTTATATTGCGAATCTGTTGCCACCGACCTTCACAGTTGGGTCAGACTATCACAAGACTAGAGTTGTGAGAGGTGTTATTAGCGAAGAGGACACTACCGGTCAAGAAGCAGGAGACTTCTTTAAGGGTTTCCTGCTGTTTTAGGGACCTATGATCAATAGTAGGAACCTGAGACAGTTGACTCGAGTGGTGGAATCGACTGCTAACATAACTGCAAGTGCCCTTGGTAATCTGACAGCAGAACTTCAGGCGGACAGGCTTATGACGTTGCAAAACCGTATGGTTTTAGACGTTGTTCTTGCAGATAGAGGTGGTGTATGTAAGGTGATCCATTCGAGTTGCTGCATTTTCATCCCTGATAACGCTCCAACCGTCTATCAAGCCATTTCGAAGTTGCATAAGATCTCCGAGTCCATACACGTGGACGTAGGTGATTGGACGCTACTAGGATGGTTTTGGGGCCTGATGTCGACGTGGGGTTGGAAGATTCTGATGATCATTGGGGTTGTTGTAGCATTTCTGTTCACGTGTTGTCTTTGTGTGCAGTGTGGTCCTGCCTTATGTGGCTTCTGTGCTACGACGTGTATAAGACGGTCATCTGTTACCAAGGAAGCATTGATGGATAGAATGATGCTGCAGCAACATCTGAATGGTCTGATGAATATCGAGATCGATTCTGATATCGACTAGTGCTTGCCTACATGAGGGCAAAAGGAGCGTCTGAGGTTCCGTGACAATTAAAGTGGTGTTTTCGACTCGTTCGAATATGGACGAGTTTGGTATCTATGAACCGCAAATGACGAGTTTAGTGGGTGTACGCGTTTTCGCTACGCTGACCTGAACCGTTCGTCTTATTCGTGGGTTTCTTCATCTGAACCCACGGGTTCCATTTTAGATACAGTAGCCATTTTGTCTCTTGCCCTCAAGTAGCCAGCGAACGGACACTGTCCGCTTCGTGACCCTGGGATTCCCAAGCTCTTGCAGAAGACACGTGTTCCTTTGAGGGTGTCTTTATGACGAGGGGGATGACACTGCAAAGGCAGATGGCCCGCTCAAGGCTCATCTTGCCGTGTCGGTCTATTGTTTCAGCCGTGCATTCATTAGGCATGTCTCCTTTGATCCTGCAATCGTGTTTCCGATATCACCCCCTTACACTCTTTTCAATCTGTTGACTATCTTCGTCTTCCCTTGCACCTGTTTCTGACTCTTTTCTTAACTCGTTTACAGCCGGAATGGAATGTACTTAATGGTGGGATAACATACTTTTACAGTTGGGAACCGGCGATGCTACTGTAATTATGTTCCGGGACCCTGAATACATGAAAGCAACCCTTTTGAAGTGTACTGTGGGAACTGAGTTGTAACCTTTTGTTCGCCATGTTGTGCTATGACAGAAATATGTTTAAAAGGAGCGATCCACAGTTGCAATTTGAAGCAGTCTCCTAGAACCTACATGCGTTGTACTTCTTGTGACTTCTGTGTTCCCTGCAGTAAATAAACCTCGATCTTTGACACCGAAGGAAGTGTCCCGTGTCTCTGTCATTTGTACGCCGGAACAGGTGTTTCAGGTGTTGTCCCCTGGCACCGCTGGGCCTTAAAATAGCCCAGTCCTTCAATGGGACCTAACACGACCCCCTAGGCGGATGGTACCGGTACATGCCTAGGCAAGACCAGCAGAACTAGGTGCACAGGTAGAACCTAATAGAATTATCGTACGATATATCGTCCCCGTAGGGTACATGGTGAATTGAACCATGTGTTGCCATTGTGCTAGTTGTAGCCATATAGCATGTACATCGCAAGTAACTATCTGAGTGCCGGGAGAGGGAGGGTTGGGCGGGGGAGTTAAGACTGTATATAATTGTGAAGTATGTCAACAAAATAGAAAATGTTAAATGCTATTGAGATACTGGACATGGATATGTGTACGTACATAAATACCTGATATATGATTATGCTATAATACGATGTAACGTTTGCATCTACTCTGCTAATAACAGACAAAACAAGACATAAATAACCAGGAATGTGTCGGGCGCCAGACTTTTTTTGACGTTTATGAAAAACAATTATTTTATTCACACCTCCAAACTTGAATCGTCCTTTCGGACTGGAACCAAAGAGCACGCGAGTGTCAGCATACCATCGATTTAGATGACTTTTCCCACAGATTGCTCATGTTGGTTAATCGGGGTATCATGAGACATCCATCAGGCTACTGAAACCAAACTGTCCCAGACCATCACCGTGAACTTGAATTCGTTGGGAAAATTCAGGTCGCAGTGTTCTAAATGTTAAGGACTAGAGAATGTCTAAGTGCCCTAATCAGAGATCAGACAGACATACTGCAAGGCACTATTGGAACTGGTTTAGCAAAGGGATCGAAAGCTGTAGAGCAGGAACACCTTCTTAACTCCGAATATACGAGTGAAAATGCTGTGGAAATGCACACCATTCATAGAGGCAAAGGAAAAGCAACGCTTGCATAGAATGGGAGAATACAGCTACAAAAACCAGAGCGGAAACAACATGCACAAAGAGTAGCGCGTTATTTCAATGCTCGGGGTCACAAACAAGATAAAAGACGTAAAAAGATTGCAGAAGTGATGCCTTGGAGGAAAGTGAAGGGAAGGCCCAGTTCCATGCCTCCCGCACATACTGTCTACAAATTGATAAACAGAGGCACATGGAGGGTAAGGATGAGAGGGCTGTCAGCACTCCTCTGCCAAGGAAGCCCAGGAACCAACCACAACCCGATCATGCCGCGGCATCAGGCAACAGTACATGGGGACCAGCATCCCCCCCCCACACACCAGACACCCCATCACCTAAAACCAGGACATTATCAACAGATAAGATGCGGAACCCCAGGGAACCACATCTATTCCAACAAGCAGACAACCCTCCAGCACTAGAGATAGAGCCCCAACTCAGGTCGCCCCGAGGTATATGGGCCAAGCACATAGCAACACGGACGCCCCCGCCAGAACCGAGCCTGTCCCATACCTCGAAGAGCCCACAAAATTATAAGCAAGGACATGCCAGGCTCACTGCCAGTTGCCCCCTGAGTCACCACCCGCCACCAACCGGACCTCCCACAAAAAAACAAAAGAACCCGAGCGCCGAGTGATAGCATGAAAGCACAGGACATAAGTGGCAAAGCCCCCCACCCCCACCGTGCACTTTAAAAGCAAGGCACCCCACACAAACCTGGGACCGAAAGGCTTTTACTGGGACAGCAAAGGGCAGAGTGCATGCACTGCAGACACCCCAATATTTAGAGCAGTTCCCCTTCCCTCAATACAGAGAGCAGCTTGACCATCACAGGAGCGGCAGTTAATGTACTTCACTCAGACTGCACAGTAATGAGCTTATACTACTTGGTGCTCTCACGTGAAACAACTGCTATGGGCCACGTCGAGTCAGGCTTGGAAAAAAGAAAAAAAAAACACCCTCAGCTGTGAGCGGTTACTCTAGAGCTGTAAAAAAGGCCCCACCCGCCCGAGCCCAGCAGACCGTGATTCTGGCTCCGCCTTTGGTTCCCTTTCTTTGGTGTGGACTTTGCCTGACTCAGCTTCTTGGGCCCTGTCCCTGCTTCTCGGACCCTGCCTCTGCTTCTTAGACCCTGCCTCTGCTCCTCTGCCTGACCCTGCTTCTCGGACCCTGCCACTGCTTCTCGGACCCTGCCTTTGCTCCTCTGTCTGACCCTGCCTCTGCTTGTTCTCCAGGCCCCCCACCCGATGGATGCAGCCGTGCCCCCCGCTGACCCCTGGGCCATGCGGGTATTCCTCCCGGACCTCCTGGAGGAGGCCTGCCGGTGGATGCTCCGCTGCCTCACCGAGGCCATGCCGCTGAGCCCAGGCCCGAGGAGGCCCAACACCACACCGCAGAGGAACTGCTTGAGGCCGTCCACCGCCTGCCTGCCCCTGTCAGCCCCAGGCCACCATCCCACTGCTCGTCGAGGCCTGCGGCCGCGGGCTGCTGCCCCCCTCCGCCCTGCATGCCCTGGGGTGACTCCTGGTGGAGGGGCTGTAGCTGCAGTGTGTCCAGCAGGTGGTGTGGACCTTGCACCAGGCCGTGGTGAGAGAGCGGCGGCTGCCGGCCCTGGCCACCGAGGGCGCCCTGAGGTACGTGCTTTACTAGAAGCTGGAGGGCCTGCTGCAGGGCCGCTACCTGCCCTAGCTCCACCTGCAGGTGCAGTACCAGGCCACGCTGACGGACGCCGCCGTCCAAAACCAGCAGCAGGTGGACCTGGCGCTCGGGAAAAGCAGGAGCAGGGAGGGGGTCTACCTGACCAGCTTCCTGAACCCCCAGGACGTGCAGGCCCCACTGGAGGCCTTCTTGGGGGCCCAGCAGGCCAGTGCCCCCGGAGAAGTGACCACCTGCCTGCTGGTGGTGGTGGTGGTGCACAGCCAGGAGGTGCCATGGGGAGTCAGCACGCTGCTGGCACGCCACAGCAGTTGGGGCTCCACCAGGAAGCTCTACGAGCAGGCCTGGGGGCTGCCCCCCCCAGGAGGTGAGGGCCTCCATCGTGGCCGTCCACCCACACTGGTGACTTTGAACTGTGACTGACCTGCACTCTCTGTGCCTGTATATATGTAAATAAATGAGTGTTCACTGCACACCGAGTCCATGGCACTCTGTTCAAAACGGCGGGCGCTCTAGTTCCAATACTAAAGACTCCTCCTCCTTTTGCCTGTCCGTCCTTTCTCTTCCCACCACAATCATCCAGTTCTCTCCCCTCGCTGAGCTCCAATCCTGCTCTCTTCCTTCTCCTTTCAACCCTCTTTTGAATGTCCCTCCCTCTCATCGGCTTCTTGCTCTCTGTACTCTCCCTTCCACGTTTTGTCATTTTTAGGTCTCCTGTGCGCCTGCAGCCATTTGGCGGCCGCTTTGTTCTCAGTGAGCCGCGGGGCCACTCAGAACATCAAAGCAGCCGCCAAATGCTCTCCATTTGCCATCCAAAGCCCTTACTGCTTTGCTTCTTCTTCTCATTCATCTAGCTCAGCAATGACGTGGCTTGATCTTCATTTGTCACAGCTTTGCCAATTTAGCTTTTGAGAGTGTGTTGCCAAGCTCAAGGGAATGACCGTCACCTGGCTGTGCGAATATGGGCGCTTACACTTCTACTGGTATTTTAGATGCATGAAAATACAGCCTGCGGAAATTTTTTCTCATACAAAACCATTAAAATTCCTCCATTATAGTTAGTTCAGCTAACTATAACTCGCGCGCCCGCAATGCACTGCTGATGACGTCACATATTACATCACTCTTGACATGGTCAGTGACATCACTCATGACATCACTGATGACATCATCCAGTGAATGTGTGTCTTTCTGAAAATAAATATTTTTTATATATGTATATCTAAAGGTCGATGGAAAAATAAATGGGTAAATAAGTGTCTAAATGATTGTTTTTTTTGTAAAATTGATTGTATAACACTTATTAAGTGTATCTTACTGAATACATGTATTAGCGAGTAATGTTTAAATATATAAATATCTGTATCAGTGTCTCACTTTGTGTATAAGTGGCTGCATGGGTTGGTGAGTAGCTATATGAGTGTCTATATGGGCTATTAGTTGATTTTTGAGTATCAGTATGAGTGTCTGTATGGTTTAGTGGGGGGTATTACTTACCACATAGATGCATAAATGACTTATGACTTATGCATAAATGAATTATCAATGGATAAGTGTGTGTATGGGATGTCAGGTAAGTACAGAAAAAGAAAAAAAAAAACGAAGTTTGTTGTCCACGTTGCATCACATTTGGCGATGCAGAGCGAGTAACTAATTTTTTTTTTTTTCGTACTTACCTGACATCGTCCATATCCCGCATTTTACAACCTCCACCCTGCCCCGGCGTAACGCCCTGCACGAGCCGTGGCTGCTTAAATGCAATCGCAATTAATGGAATCTCAATTTAGAGATTCCTTAATTGCGAATATTGCATTTGGGATTGTAGCAGGGTTTCCGTTCTCCCATAGAACTGTGCATAGAGATCTAGAACCTCAGTGAGTTAGGATGATCCAAAACTCATCTCAGTGTCAGAAATCCCCTTACCTAGCTAGCTACAGTGTCTCATGGATCATTATGGAATGATCCATGTCTTAGACAAACCAGAACATGATCTTTAGAATACCTCAGGAATCGTGGAACACATGAACACTCTTTCGTTATATAATCATTTCAAACCAAAACTGAGAGTCAAAGAACACAAGTGCAAGTTTGAAATATTTATTATTCAATGCAAAGTTCTCAAACGCAGTATCTTGTATAATACCAAAATGCAGATTATAAAAATCAGAGTCAGCAGCATAGTCACTAATCCATAGTAAGCAAAAGGTGCTAGCATGTTATAATGCAAAATCGATAGAAATCTATATCACCTATATTTCGCGCACCCTATCTAGCATATTATTTTATATCTAAGAAGGTCTCATTCGGGCTTTAGCAGGGCGGCCCCATACCTCTCAATGTCAGTAGGAGCAGATCACATCAACAGCTACCAGCTCTCTTCATGCGCAGCACCAAGTGTCTGCGTTCATTCCGTGTAACTCTATCTTAAACCCGCGTAGAGCCCAAAATGTTGGCATCAACATTATTTGTGTTATGTCTAATGTGGTGCGAGGATCAGGCCTCCCAGCAACCTTGTGTTAGGTTAATCTTAGAGTGTGCAGCTCTCAGTGTGCAGACAGTTGTACCAAGTGTACCAGGCAAAGCTGATAGCATAGAAATAACATATTATTCTCAAATAAACCACCTCACCGCTTCTAGGGTGAAAGCTACAACAACAAGTATGTGTCGTGTGCAAAACTGAAGCCGAAGGCAAACCGGCTGTTTAAACATGTAATACACTCATGCTAACTTAACGCAATATATGTAATGAAGTATCCATATGACACCCCCCCATTGGTCCGAGCACAGTCAAACATAAGGGAAAAGGCAATACTAAATCAGATACAAAAATTGAAAGCAAAGTTCAATAATCTTGAGCTAAAATAAGCTAAAAATATGTATGAATGAATATGTATGAATGCCTACAGTGGCCTCAAATCTAAAAATAAAAACCAAACTTTTGAACCAAAAGTCATCCGCCAGGTCTCAAAATTATGAAATGTAGGACCAGGTCGCATCAATTCAAATGTTTGTAAGAGAAAAAAAAAACAAGGCACTTATCCGATTTTCAAAGTCATGTGCCACATTGATGTTATCCTCAGCGACATCACGTGATTATACCCTCCATCAGCTGAACATAGTCCATCCCTCCAATTCAGCGAGGGGAAAGTCATATTTCATAACAAAGCATTCCTCCCAGGCATCTCACGATTGGAAAGTATATGCAAAGAAAGTTGCAACAGCCTCCAGCATGAAATCACTGCCATCATCCGAAAATAGTTCAGCAATCCAATTTAGCAATGGTAAAGAACATACGTGCTCCTCCAGCATCGGATCCTCCTGTAACGTCAGAGGACAACTCGGTGGGTTCACCAGATCGCTGTGTGTCAGAAAGGCATCCGCCGCTGCAGAGATCTCCCATTGGCCCAGAACTCCATTTATCGCTGCCAAGGCCATAACTCTCTCGCCAGAACAGATCAGCTCGTGAGCCACCACGGGACGCATTAGCCGATCAAAATCGACGTCAGGAGCAGTCCTCAAGCATAGGCACAAATCAATGGCCCAATCGAACTCGCAGCTCAGGCAGTGAAACACAGGTTGGACACACGTGAAGTCGGTGAACCGAAATGACAATCTATAGGCCGTGCTTAATGCTGCAAGCGGCAAAGTTCCATAGTAATTGAGCATCCGATTACGGCACAGTGTCAGGAGGCGTTGAACGGCGTCTTGCGCAGGATGGGCATCCATGTTTTATGAAGAAAAACACCAACAGAATGCCTGCGGCTACAGCCAGCAACACAGGTAGTCCACCAAACAAACTCGAAAAAATAGTGTGGAAAAACGTGGGAATGATACCAAAAACTTTTTCAAACGTAGTCACGAGGCCACTGCTTACTAATTTAAAAAAATGTGCAAGCCCAGTCGTTGAAGAAGCATTAAAAATCTGGTGTACCAGCTCGCAGAAATGAAACGGCAAATCAGTATTTAAAAGCGCCTGCACCTCTGTGCGGGTGTTAGCTATGTGAAGGACATAAGTTTCCCGGGCCGAACTCAGGGTCACTTGTTTTTGAGACAAAAGGGCCCTTATTCTGCTTAAACCATTGAATTTTGCTTCCAAGGTTGGAATCCGTGGCCAGATGGAGACATCTGAAGACCCATGCGTGGGTGGGTATAGAACATTCTTGCAGCACACCACACGCTCTGATACAGTTACCACATAAGCCACACCAATTAATAAACCACAACATAATTCGTTGTTTAAAAGCAAATAACTACCATTAGCTAATAATGTGAATGTGGGAACCACTGCTGGAACTGGCGTGCCTTTTAAAACACATGCTAAATTTGGGCGGTCCTGATTACAAGAACCGTGTAACTGAATGTGTCTGCATATTAATGAATGGTCAGGTGACTGTGTGCATTCCTCACCATTAAGATTCAATTCTTTCCCATCCTTCAGACATCTGTATGTGTATGGCAATGACCATGCCTCATGTAGGAATGCATTGCCTAGTGGTTCATATCGTCCTATAGCAATATACCGCATACAGTTAGTAAATTTATATAAAGGAAATGGTAATGTAATTAAACCATGAATAAGCCACGTGGCAGTAGTGGTTTCAGCAACAGAGAAAGGCAAGGATTCTAGCTTCTCAATATGTAACATAGAAAATGATGCATCACTCATTGAAAGCATGCGCTGTTTTTCAGTAAGATTAAAAGGGGCGAAAAGGGATGAAACGTTCAATGAGGTCCAGGGAACTCGACCAGCCTTAATTGTCTGTAGAGTCCAGGCAAACTGCATTACAGAACGCAATTGATTTTGACCATGGTATAACGTGGACACTTCATCATGTACAATATCAACAACAGAAGAAACAATATTATCCAATGTGTAAATCCTGGAAGAAAGCATGTTAATACTGTTATCGACTACTGCAAGCACTTTTTCCAAATTTGCTTGATCAATTGCTCTCAGGCGTTTAGCTGCCTCAACCTGTGAAAATTTCCAAATTTCATTGTATACAGCATAAAGAAAGCGTTTAGATCTACCCCTAGTCGGGCCTTTTATAAAATCATTTAGCTCTATATTCTCATTCAACTGGGACAGATGCAGTTTAACTGCAGCCAAAGTGGAATGTTGTAACCAGTTCTGACACAATTTGCCTACTGAATAAGTAGTAACAGTGTGATCTGTTTCAAACCTGGGATCTGGCCTGATGTGTGTAAAACCTTCAGACAAACCCAAAAACCGACGTTGGCAAGCATCAGAGCTTCTTTGCCACAAAAGCCACCCCTCCGGATCAAAACGGGAAATATTAAAGGAGGAATTCTGCAAAAGTGCTTGTATCCCACTGATGGATAATGTAGTGAAATTACTCCAACCTGAATATTCTTCCAAATCAGGGATAGTAGGGGTATTTAATTTTTTGGATGTAGCCAATCCAAAACATGTTGTTTGGGAAATAGTAGAATTTAAAAACAACATGTGATTCGGGATGAGACATGCACGATGCAAAGCCTCAGTGCCTTGTACCTGCCAATCTTTGGTACCCCAAACCGATTTAAGGTCAATAGCATCCTTCCATAACTCATAGCCATCCACAGAAAGGACTTTGAATACAGCAATTTTGTATCAGTAAGTCTAACTTTGGGCATGAATTTCTGGTTCACTTTAAAATAAAACGACTCAGGATTTGATTGATTAAAATCTGTAAAGTAAGAGTATTTTCCCAGAAATGTACTTGAGCTCCCCTGTAAAGGAGTAGGGCAATGTTCCCACTGAGTGTAATTCACAGGAACCCTCCTGGAACTTGTCTTGTGTAAGAAATGATTTCCATAATGTTGATAACAAAACAAATCACCATAATTGACAGAATCTAAGTACAAATCCTCAGCATCAAAGGCCGCATAATATTTCAAATCAGAGAACAAAGCTTCTACGGCCTGAAGATCCCAATCATCAGAACGAATATTTTGCTTAATCACATCTCCCATGTTTACTCTAAGCACATTAGGAACATTAATAACTTCTGTGGGGCCATGTATCTGAAACCTAACCGCATCCCACACAATCCCATCAAGGACAGGCCAAGCAGTAATCTCTACTGAATGTAAGTCTCTCTTTAGTCTGTGTGCTGAATGTGAGGAGGAAAGAGGGGCCAATGTTCCATTAAGGTACCGAATTCCTGTTCTTTCTTTCACATAATGGCCATCGATCAGGCGGAAAAAATAAAACACAAAACCAATTGACATAAAAAGATAAAATGAAAATAGTATCAGCCAAATGTATGTCCAAGGTGGAATTAAAAAATGTTTTTTAAACAACGTGGCATATTTTGCAATAGTCGATGGTTTCTTCGAAAGTTCCGAATCAGAGTCAAAAGAGAATCTGGATTGGTTAGCCAAACGAGCTTGTAAATCGGACATAGATAAATCAGCAGGATCTGCATAGGTCACCTCATCAATGTTAGTAACAGGAATAGTATTTAATAAAGGACTGGATATGGCAGGCATCTCGAGGGACACCTCCTGATCTGCACCAGATGTAATAGCCAGCACAGAGTGCCTCACCATGGAAGGACAGGATACAGCCGGTGTCATGCTATGAAGAATCGGCCACCCTGTGTGTCTTGACATTGTCAATAGAAATAAATCTGTTTTCTTTACGACCTGCAAGTGGTGGTAAAATGACTGTTCTTGTGCCCTTCACTCCAAGGACTCGAACTGGTGCACGATACGAGGGACCAAACTCTTTCTTGTTATCGATCTTCTCTCGAACCAGTTCTCCAACCTGGGGTAGCCAGCCAACTACCGGGATCTGCAACGCATCATCCGACGTGGAGGGCAAGTGTTCCTTTGCAAGACTGTCTCTGGTCTTTTGTAGATCCTGTAAAACATGGCAATGTTCATCTACGTCAAAGGCCGCGGCCTGGGCCTGGCAGTCTGCACCATCAAGGTCAGGGACGTACATCTTGATACCAAAGAGCATTTCGTATGGGGTCCGCCCACCCAGAGACCTTCTAGGGAGATTATTAAGCGCACGCTGCACGCCATAGAGGTGGGTCAGCCAGTTTCTACCAGTGCCTATAACACGGGCTGTCAAAGATTGCTTTAAGTCGCGGTTCATTCTTTCTACTACAGAATTGCCCTCAGGCCTGTAGGGACTTGAAAACTTCACCTGTACTCCCAACGAAACCATAGCATCCTTATACGCCTTAGAGGCGAAAGCCGGACCCTGGTCCGAATGGAAAGCACCACAAGCAAAGATTCCCACAAAGACACGCAAATCCTTAATGACAGTTCGCGAATCAGCGCTTCGATGCGGCCATACCCATACAAAGCGTGTGCATGAGTCAACTGCTACTAAGATGTATTTATACGCAGTATCAGAGGAAAAAGGACCGCAGTGATCCAAATAAACACAACCAAGTGGTTTATTAGAGATGTACAACTGTGTCTGAGGCGGACGCGCAGCAGTAGAAGGCTTGATCTGCTTACAAATGTCACACATAAGGACATAATCGCGCGTCTGTTTGTACAGTCCCCGCCACCAGAACCTCTGTTGTAGCTGAGATACAGTGGCTGAGACGCCCGCATGCGCAGACGCCACACCTTCATGAGCCGCTGTAATCAGAGAAGCTCTGCGATCCGAGTTGGGAACTAGACGCTCTCCAACTTCAGGGATTTTCACATAAGGAACCTTATCGGGACTTAAGTGGTATGTGTACTTCGAAGGGAACCCCGGAGGATATTTACCTCCCTTCTCCGTGGCAGCAACAGCCGCCAAGATGTCATCATCTATTTTGCTTTTTGACCTCGTGACTGCTGCGGTAACTAAGTATTTTGATACCGCTGACTTCGCTGCTTCATCAGCAAGCGAGTTGCCAACAGCGTGGACCCCCACGCGCTGGTGGCCGAGAGTATGAATCACAAACACGAGCGGCAGTTTCTCTTTAAGTTCCGCCACTCGGACCCAGATCATTTTATGTTTTATTGTGCTACCCTTGGAATCACGAAAATCATTCTGAATCCAAAAGAACAAGTTCTCATTGTAAGACTGGACACAGTAGTAAGAATCACTTACGATTAAAGTCGACACACAAGGATCAGCGTACTCCAATGCGAGCATAAGAGCACGAAGCTCTGCTAATTGCGCGGTGCAGTCTCCTAGTGTTTGCGTGTGCACGACACTGGACTTGAACTCATCGTTCACCATGGCACCGACCACAATGGCGCAAGCGGAAACGTAGGCATGTTTAGAGCCATGCGCAACCTGCGCCGAACCATCCGTGTAAATGATACAATGGAAATCCTCCAACGGCCGCATTGCTAAAGGAGCAGGATGAACAAATTCATACTGTAAATACTCCTGCGACCGTAAAGCGGCGTCAAAAATAAACGTGACATCCTGAGATGTCAAGGATGTAGCCCACTGAATCCACCGAGGGTGCAAAGCTTTAGAATTCGGTACACTGGCTTTCGTGACCGCCTCCAAGGCAGGACACGGGGTAACAACCAACATGCGCTTTCCCTGCGACAGGGCACGTTCTTTAAGAATTGCCATCTGCACAGCCGTTAAAACTTTCTCCACAGTGGAAAAACGCAGTTCAGCCGAAGTGTACAAGTGTGACTTGTAAGCAATAGGTACAGTATCTCCCTCATTAAAAGTCAGGTACGTGAAACCCACCGTCCCAGGGATAATTCTTATCACCAGGTTGGTCTGGTTATCACGAGTCTGTAAGTAGTCAGAAGCGAGCATATCAGCCTGCAAGGACTGCAGAATGGCTGAATGCTCAGGCAGCCAGCATGATTTGGAAAAAGATGGTTGTACCAAGGCATATAAAGGCTTGATACGCTGGGCATATTCCGGAATGTATGTCCTCCCGAAATTTAAAAAACCCAGTAAAGACTGTAATTTTTTCAGCGTTGTCGGAGAGCGCACCTGCGCGCATTTCTCCAGGAATTGAGGAGCCAACCCCTTACCTTCGTGGTTAAGTTCATAACCCAGAAACAACACTGTATACTCGGCAATGTGTGATTTTGCAAAGTTAAACTTGTAACCCATGTCTGCAAAGTTACAAATTATGCTGTTTACTCAACACAGATGCACCCAAAGTTCGTCGTCTGTGAGATAAATGTCATCCACATACGAACAAGCAACTGGATCGAAGCTCTCCAAAAGAGAGACTATGCGGGCGGAAAACACTCCAGGACTATTTTTATATCCCATTGGGAGTCGTTTAAACATTTTTTGTACGCCGCCGCATGTAAAACTGGTCCATTGGGAACTTAGACCATCTAATCTATGTGCATAGAAACCATTGGAAATGTCAAGCGTGGTTTTGAACCGTTTACGCTCAAGACTATTTACTAGGGCAGAGCCGTGAGTATTCTGTACTGCACAGTTACGGCAATGCGAGTTCAAATGCCGGTAATCCAAAACCAGACGATATGAGCCGTCCGGCTTGTTAACAGTAAAAAGGGGATTATTCATTGGTGACACACACGTTTCAATTACACCTTGATATTCCAATTGTTCAAGGATAGCCGCGACCGAAGCTTTAGCTTCACGCCGTATGGGATACTGGGGTTGTGGCTGCGGCTGTGACCGTAAAGGAATCTCATGGCTAGGGGACAATTTATACCAGCCACACTGATTTCGGTACACAGCCGGCGCAAGCGCCAGAGCCCACTCTTCTGCAAAATGCAGCGCTTCCACTCTCGATACAGTGTGCGCGAAACTGGGGAGGATTACCTCCTCCCCTCGCAGAGCTGCGAGAACAAAAGGTGGGGGCCAGTCAGCCTCCGAAAGCAAAATGTCATACGTATCCGAAAGATTCTCCCAAAATACCCCTTTTACAGTTCGCTGCATGTCACCTTCAATTAACAGGACAATTTCAAAAAGTCTTTCAGGGGGAGCAACATGTGTATCAGCTGTTTCAATCACAATAAAAGTCTCAGTCGCTGTCACCTTCAACAGTGGACGGAGGGCCTCTCTCACTATGGTAATCTCCGCCGCGCTTTCCAGCAAGGTCAGAGCCCACGTCAGATTCCGAAGCCGCGTTCTCACTATCTGGGGCATATCGATGCGCCGTTAAGGCTGCGACTTTCTTCTTGGCAAACTGCGGTCTCTTTGGCGTAGAGTCGTCCCGCTGATCCCCTTCACTTCGCGTGCGGGGCTGGCCACGTCCTTGCTGGCCACCCCTGCCCCTGCCGCCCCCTCCACCACCGGTTGACGGAGCCGATGAGTCCTGAAAGGAACGAGGAGAGCGTTGGTCAGAAGCCTGAAATCTCTCAGGCGATTTAATCGTCGCGCGATCGCGCAAATCATAAACTCGATCTGACTGCGCAGGCTGCGAAGGTGCAGGACCAGAAACCTGTGTCTGCTGTTGTTGTTGCTTACCCTGCTTCTGCTTTTTAGGCCAATTTTGTTTTTTGGACTTGGGTTGTCTACCCGTTTCCAAAGACTGTCCCTGGGGCTGCTTCCTCTCTTTTTCAGAAAAAGCTTTTAAACCCTTAGAAGTGCGGCCAACCATTTTATAAGCCGCCACAATAATTCTTGCCAGCTGACGGGGTTTCTCGGCCTCGGGAATTAATGCCAGAGCATTGGCCACCTGAAAGTTCACTGCATCCCCCTTGACATTTGCAAGGATAAGACCGCAAACCGTCTCAAACGAGCCGCTCAGGCGCATACCCAATTCAACCGCCGACTTCGGTCCGTGATCATCCTGAACACGTTTAAGGACCTCAGAAAGGTTTGACACAGACGGGGTGCCATAGCACCTCGAGTAAACCGCTGCAAAAGTCTTACCCCATGTTTCACAGTCAGCAAGGTCAGGGGCTAAATCTTTCGGTAAACTAAGCGTAAGAATCCGGTGTTTTTCACCCGGAGTCGTATTAGGAAACACAGCCTCCAGCTGGTCGAATTTCTCGGCAAGCCAGTAAGGAAAATCATCCTTATTCTCTGGCTTTCTGCCCATAACGGAATTCACCAAGACAGGACTGATTTTCAAACCAGCCTGTTCCGCTCGAAGCTGGGCACCTGCGGGGGCTGCGCCATGAATATTACGACCAATGTAATGAACAAGCGCTCTAATCACTCCAACCGCGACATCATGAAGACGCCGCAGGTCACCCACATTACAAGTGGCGCGATTAGGATGAGGAGTAAATCCACCCAAAGCGGGCCAATTTGTGCCCGGAATGGACAAAGGACCTAACCTCGAAGCCGTTAAAGAATGGGGTAGGGCGCCACCAAACCAAACTCCGTGCTGCCAAGCGTCGATAGGTACTTCCAGTGCCCTGTACGGAGCATAAGCCACCGGTACATCCGAGGCAGTGTATGAATGGAAGACACCCGAATTAGCGTCCACTGCCGGAAATGTTACCCAGGAATAAAACAATTCGTACGGGTACGCATGTTCCGCACTCACCACTAGAACCACAGCTAAGCCTTCCGCAGGTACATTATATGCCCGCAAGTGGTCGCGAACCGTGACGCAGCTATGCTGCGCTATGTCCACGGCCATGTCAGCACAGGAAGTGTAAAAAGGACAAAGAACAGTTTGTAGCACAACTGGGTAGTAATTCAAAGAAACCGTTTATAGAAGAATTCAGGCTTGAAAAGACCTACTTCAAAAATAGGTAGGTTTTCCGACACCACCGTTTACCGGAAACGGGAATGAAGGTGTCAAGGTATGAATGATATACTACTCGAGTGTCATGAAATAAGGCCAACCAAACCGTTGGGCGCCATGTAGCAGGGTTTCCGTTCTCCCACAGAACTGTGCATAGAGATCTAGAACCTCAGTGAGTTAGGATGATCCAAAACTCATCTCAGTGTCAGAAATCCCCTTACCTAGCTAGTTACAGTGTCTCATGGATCATTATGGAATGATCCATGTCTTAGACAAACCAGAACATGATCTTTAGAATACCTCAGGAATCGTGGAACACATGAACACTCTTTCGTTATATAATCATTTCAAACCAAAACTGAGAGTCAAAGAACACAAGTGCAAGTTTGAAATATTTATTATTCAATGCAAAGTTCTCAAACGCAGTATCTTGTATAATACCAAAATGCAGATTATAAAAATCAGAGTCAGCAGCATAGTCACTAATCCATAGTAAGCAAAAGGTGCTAGCATGTTATAATGCAAAATCTATAGAAATCTATATCACCTATATTTCGCGCACCCTATCTAGCATATTATTTTATATCTAAGAAGGTCTCATTCGGGCTTTAGCAGGGCGGCCCCATACCTCTCAATGTCAGTAGGAGCAGATCACATCAACAGCTACCAGCTCTCTTCATGCGCAGCACCAAGTGTCTGCGTTCATTCCGTGTAACTCTATCTTAAACCCGCGTAGAGCCCAAAATGTTGGCATCAACATTATTTGTGTTATGTCTAATGTGGTGCGAGGATCAGGCCTCCCAGCAACCTTGTGTTAGGTTAATCTTAGAGTGTGCAGCTCTCAGTGTGCAGACAGTTGTACCAAGTGTACCAGGCAAAGCTGATAGCATAGAAATAACATATTATTCTCAAATAAACCACCTCACCGCTTCTAGGGTGAAAGCTACAACAACAAGTATGTGTCGTGTGCAAAACTGAAGCCGAAGGCAAACCGGCTGTTTAAACATGTAATACACTCATGCTAACTTAACGCAATATATGTAATGAAGTATCCATATGACAGGATGATGCATCCCAAATGCAAAAATACAGGTCACAAATGGAAAGATTCTGAGAATCTGCCCGTTTGCGACCGTTTTTTTGCGTGATGCATCTTCTTTAAAATACTCGTAAATAGCAAAGAGGGTTTCAAGAATAACATTTATTTTGCAAACTATCTTTTCAATGGTTAGCATTGCTATTATGATTCCCTAATATACATCTTTTTTACATTTACAGTCAATTTAAAAGTATTGTGGTGTCTGCAACTAAAAAGCTTCAGCAACTTATACAGAAAACTGTATGGTAAGAATCTTTTCTGAGTTGCGTGCACTATATTTGAAAGCTGACTATGCACTGTCAAGGATGTGTAATTCCTATAGCCCGACGCATAGCACATATTGTTTGAGGTCAAGGGCAACAAGTTTTCATGTGTATTGTGTCCTTGGCACAAGTAGGCCCAACTCCCAGCAGCACAAACCCTATGGCTGACAGTTAGCTGTACCACATAATGGGTCAGAGAAGGGCACTGTCTGTAGTTAACGTAATATGTTTGCCCATATGTTAATACTGTTCAAACCTGTATTTATGGTTCATTAATTGAATGGCTTTATTGCTCGGGCGCGCACTCTAAGTAAATGTTGTAACCTCTGAGTGCACAACTGTCAGCGTCTCCAGTATACAAAAGCGTGCAGCTCTGAAACACGCCTGACCCACGTATACTTATCAGAAATGTCTACTGCCAAGTTAATATTTCTGTCCATATGTTATAGACCTTCAAACTTGTACAACATTGATGCAGTCATTATTATTAGTAGAGTGACTCTTCCAAATAAATGTTATAAACTCAGACTGCACTACTAACAATTTCTGTAGTAAAAAAAGTGTACACACACTTCCAAAGTTTAGCACTATGAGGCTATGTATACTGCTCCCAAAATACTCTGCGATTTGACGCAAATAATTGCTGAAGCTTAAAAGCAAATTTGATAATACTTTGCTTTCAAAATAAAATGTTCATAAAAAAGAGAAATCAGGAAAAAAAATGTGCTAAATTACTATAACATTTTTGTTACCATTTTTTTGCAGCATCATTTAATAACGTGTTCATCCATGCTAGTATTTCCCAAAAATATTCATTTTGGAAAATCTCTGTAACTACTTTCAATAAGATTATGGGAAACAAAATTCAACAACCATTGGCAAACACAGTAGGCCTGAAATTGATGGTCAACTTTTTACTTTTGTGATTGTGTGACTCGTTTTGGCATCGTGTTTGTAAAACTTAATTGCCATGTAAGCTGTTGCCCCCTCACTATTGTAACAAACTTTGGCAAAAGCAAAAAATATTTTTGGTTTTAAAAAGTACAAACTTCCACAGTAGTTACTGGCATTGAACAAAACTACTTTGTGTGCTGATATACTCCTTGTGAAACAGCATAATGCTGTGACTCACAGTGAAGCCATCCGATACAAAGATACAAAGACAGAGAAAGAGAGAGAGACAGGAGAGAGAGCAGAGTGGATCAGAGAGGATGAAACAGAGAGAGAGAGAGAGAGAAAGAGAGAGAGAGAGAGAGAGAGAGAGAGAGAGAGAGAGAGAGAGAGAGAGAGAGAGAGAGAGAGAGAGAGAGAGAGAGAGATGTAATAAAAGCAAAAGGTCACTGTTAATGCCAGACCATATTAGGGGCCCAATTATTCAAGAAAGTCCCAAAAGTGCACCCATGGAATATGTCCTAGCATTAAGTGCAGCTTTTCTTAATTCCCAAAAATGTACACAAGTAGGACAAGAAATAGTACTCCTAGAAAATATTTGTGAACTACATTTTAACATGAGCAAATTTGCATGTGTAGATCTGCATGTGTACAAATTCACTTTTCCTCCAACACCTTTTTTCCAACTCAGAAAGAAGGTTGATGTCTGGCATTGTCGGGAATTAAGTTCCAACATTCTTCACTATAACAAAAGATTAGAGAAGAGTTCTTAAAAACGCATAAAACATGGAAGTTAGTGGGTTTGTACAGACTCAAAAGGCCATTCTGACCCTGGAACTATGTTTACCATGTAAATACATATAACGTTTTTATTTCAAATAGCTATTCACTTTTAAACAATGCAATATTTATTACAACGTACTTTTCACTTTCCTCTCAACAGGCCCAATGTTTTGAATGCAGCAAATGACAAACGTCAATTCACAAAATAAAATGTAAATCATACTTGTCTTTTTCTGCCTTATATGTAAAACATGTTTTTTGTTGAGTCTAAACACACCTTTTGGATTAGGACTATGGAATAGTGGTATAAAAATATAATTCATTCTATTGTCAGATATCTACCTTGGTGATAGTGGAATTACCACTACTTTTTAGACAACAATATTGTGTAGAGGAGCGGTGTTGCTTTTTCACCTTCAAAGAGGAAGATTTACATTTATATTTCAACAGATAAACAAAAATATTACTCAATTTTAAAAAGAAAATTAAGTAGGAATGTTAGACGAAGTCTGCTCCAACTCTAAAAGCATTGTGGAAATCGTAACAGGTGAAAAAAAGTGTGTCTCAACTTTTTAAGATAATTTGGACACAAGACTAGACTGTAGGAATGTCCAAATACTTATGCTCTTTTTATGCTGGACAGTATTGCTTCTAAACACCCTTTCACTGCTTTCTTCCAAACCTCCAAAAAAGATTTCATGAATTTACATGCATAGTCTTTCAGGTCTGTATATCTCTAATGTAAAACAATCGTACTTGTTTTCTCTTTTGTAAACTGACATATGTAAACTCATCAGTCACTCCTATGGTAAGCCTTTACAATCCTGAATGCTGAGTTTTGTGTGAGAGCAAGGCCATACATAACCAAGCTAACTTTTCTTTAGCTACATAGAAACATGTAGTGTAACCTGTCAAACACTTTGAAATACTACCCTCCCACTAGTCCTAGAGGTGGATGTAGAATTCAGCCGTTCTTCATAAAATAGAATTAGATGTCACTAACTACAAAGTATTTCTCTATTATGGAATCCCTAATGCGTCCCTTAAACATTCAAGCCAAGTCCAAACACATACTAAATGAAACACACCAACCAATAGTAACCTATAAAATTTGCCAAACAACTCTTCGAAGGTGTGATCAATCAAAAAAAGTACTCCTTTGGCACATCCAATATAGTACAAAACACAAACTACTTGCACCCCAACAACTTTGCTTGAGCTGCAACACAGAGATTGCAGGACAACCACATCAACAGCTGCAACAGCATCTTCGGCAAGCAGTCCATACTCACATATTGATATTGAGTTTCATAAACTTAAACGTGTATGCATTTATTGTAATGACCTTTTATGCAAACACTATATCAACCTCATCAAAAACAAGAAACAGCAGCAGCGCTGTCCTAAACATTAGTTATTAGACATTTATCAAGCTTTTTTGTACTAAAAACTACCCAGTCCGAAGGAAGTTGAAAATGTGCACACTTGCTGCCTTTCTTGCCTGGGGTTATCAATTACTCTTGAATTTCATTTTCTGATTCAAACTCATGACCCTTTATCAAGCCTTTTTGTTCTACCTACTAACCCGGCCGAAAGCAGTGGGAAATTTGCACACTTGCTGCCTTTCTTGGCTGGGGTTGTCAATTGTCCTTCTTGTAATACAAATTCAAAGAGCAGGCCCTTTATTGAGCCTTCTTGGTAACTATTACTCGTGAATGGCAGTGGGTAATTTGCGCACTTCCGCCGTTCATGTATAAAAAAAAGCTTAAAAGTCTAACAATATTAAAAAACAGCCAGTATAGTCTATGGTTATCAAATCTTCTTTTTGTTATTGAAATTCAAAGTACAGGCCCTTTATTGAGCCCTCTTGCTAACTACTACCCGTGAATGGCAGTGGGTAATTTGGACACTTTCAGCCTCTCATATTTTTTACATTATTCATCTACCACTCAATGAACACATCATCTACACGTACACACATCTACTTGCTGCCTTTTTTGCCTATGGTTATCAACTATTCTTCTATTTCATATCTGTATTTAAAGTGCGGGCCCTTTATCGAGCCTTTTTCATGTAGATACTGCACTGCCAGAGGAACTGGGAAATTTGCGCACTTACTGCATTTCTTCACAGGGGTTATGAACTATTGTTCAATTCCTTATTCCTATTCAAAGTGCAGGCCCCTTATCAAGCCCTTTTTCTTCAATCAACTACCACGGCCGAACGCAGTGGGAAATTTGAACTCTTGCTGCCTTTCTTGGCTGGGGTCGTCAATTGTCCTTCTTATAATACAAACTAGCAGCCCGCCCCAGCGTTGCCTGGGGCAGAAGGGGGCTGGGGGCTGCATTTTTTGCCCGGGGCAGAAGGGTGCTGGGGGCAGCATGTGGTGGAGCGAGCAGAGGTAGTTGTGATGTACCCCCCGCCCGACTCCCTCCCGCCACGACTCCCTCCCGCCCCACTCGTGAATGCCACTCGTAATCTAACCGCCCGCCACCCGCCCTGACTCCCTCCTGCCCGACTCTTTCCTTTCCTTACATTAAACAACCATAGGGTCCCGGCTTCCCATACCCGGCCTACTTTGCTTAAAAAGGGGGCGAGAGGCAGAGTTTGGTAATTATCAATGCATTTGCATACCTATAGCCACTTTTTCAGGTAAATAGGGCACTTGATCAAATAAGAAACAATTGAAGACAGGCACTAACACTGCAAAAAATCAAATTGTGCCACCAGGGACCAACCCTTCCTGAAGCAAATATCCAAAATGCGATTTAGACTGAAAAGAACATCTCAACGTTGAAGCTGAAACAAACATTAGGGTTATTTATTGAACATAAATCAGCAATATACGTAAAGAAAAGCCTGTGCAAATGTGTGATTACTCTAAAATAGCCGTGACGCTTCTTCAAAATGGAAACAACTGTAGTATTACAAAAAGCTCATGATAATTTCCAGCCTGCAAACAAAGACGTGTTTACACTTGCAAGGCTGGATAGAGGACATATGCTAGCAATCCCACTCAGCAGATCCTGCTCAGTATGGATCAGGGCAATCCAGGCAGCCTGCTAAAAGAGCTACCCTTTCTAGACATACAGCTCCGCTTGGCTCCCATACAGATGCTAGATATTAAGAGGAAGCAAGCTCACAGGAGAAGATTTCCACAAACTCCTCCAATTTTTCGCAAAGTGTGAACTTCGACTAAAATACTATCTAACCAAGAACTTCATCAAAACCTTACTAAACCTGGCGAGACATCACGTCACACTGAAAGACAATGCTTCATGCCATGTCAGAAGGAATACTATGCATACTTCAAGACTGTGATTGCATTTATCCGCCATCCATTTTATCAAGCCATGAACACGTTCAGACCTAGTTTGCATGCTATGCCACCTTTCCCCCTAGTGGAAATCACATAATCTAGCTGCAAGTGGACTTGCGTTTATGGGATGTAAGTGATCTCCGTACTATAGAGGCCAATGACAGCTTACAACTCCGGTTCAAGCAACTTCATGCCGCATGTGTCCCGGTTCAAGACACATGCAGCCGGGCTGCAGTGCCAGACGGCATCTGATCTAACACCCCGGGTGTGGAATGGAAAGCAGGCTTTTTTAAGGTGCGGTGTCTCACACGTTGAATGTGATAGGTTCGAGCCAGCTGTTCGGAACAGTAGAGTACTGCATGTGCAACTAAACATTGCGCAGGGCACCCCTTCAATGCAGTGATAAACAGTGGGACGCGAAGAGTTTTTAGTTTTTATTAAGGAGTGACTGTACACAAAACGCTTCATTCAGAATTAAAACAATCTACTGATTTTTTTTTTCGGAAGGAGCCTCTGGGGGTACCTTTTTGTCATCTTGTGCTGTTGAGAGCCTATTGTCCTGGCTAAATAGCATTCATTGTGCCGCTCCTCACTGCCTGCCCTCCGATCGCCGCTCATGTCCGCTGCTCCCCACGCTGATTGTCACTGCTCTTCCCCCACGCTGTATGCCGCTCCTCCTGATGTCAGGACGCACGTCGCGGCCGGCGCTACTTTGGGGGGACTACTTTTTTTTTTAAATACATTTTATAAATAATGTTTATGTTTAAAATTTATATAGCCTATAACCATCTACACACCCTGCTGATTTCAACGGTGTATCGGGTGTGTAGATTGGCGCTGTGGTTCCCGAGTTTACCCGCCTCAAAGCCTAAAAGTTCTTGCTTTATTATAGTAGTATAGATTCAAAGAGCATGCCCTTTATCAAGCCTTCTTGGTAACTATTACTCGTGAATGGCAGTGGATAAATTGCGCACTTCCTGCCATTCATGTATGAAAAAAAGCTTAACAAAAGTCTACCAATATTAAAAAAGAGCCAGTATAGTCTATGGTTATCAAATCTTCTCTTTGTTATTCTAGTTCAAAGTGCAGGCCCTTTACTGAGCCTTCTTGCAAACTACTACCCGTGAATAGCAGTGGCTAATTTGCACACTTACAGCCTTTCTTAGTTTTTACATTATTCATGTTCCACTCAATCAACACATTATCTACACGTACACACACCTACTTGCTGCCTTTCTTGACTATGGTTATCAACTATTCTATTTCATATTCATATTCAAACTACAGGCACTTTATCGAGCATTTTTGTGGTAACAAGTACCCCAGCCGAAGGCAGTAAAAAATTGCACACTTGCTGCCTGTCTTGGCTGTGGTTATCAATTGTTCGTCAATTTCATATTCCGATACAAACTCATGGCCCTTTATTGAGGCTTTTTGTTGTACCTACGACTCCGTCCGAAGGCAGTGAAAATTTACACACTGACTGCCTTTCTTGGCTGGGGGTTATCAATTATTGTTCAATGAATTATTGTTCAAGGAACAACAACCAAGCTCCTGAAACGACTACGAGTCCAGAACGCCTCGGCACGCCTGATCCTCGACGTCCCCCGACGCAGCCACATCACACCCTACCTGAGAGGCCTGCACTGGCTCCCCGTCAACAAGAGGATCACCTTCAAACTTCTCATCCACACACACAAAGCACTACACAACGCCGGACCTACATACCTCAACAACCAACTCAGCTTCCACATCCCCACCCGAAGCCTCCGCTCAGCCAACCTCGCCCTCGCCACAGTTCCTCGTATCTGTAAAACCACCGCCGGTGGCAGATCCTTCTCCTACCTCGCCGCCAAGATCTGGAAGGCCCTCAGGACCTGCTGGCTTTCAGGAGACTTCTCAAGACCTGGCACTTCGGCCAGTAGCGCACCCCCTAGCACCTTGAGACCCTCACGGGTAGGTAGCGTGCTTTAGAAATGCACTGATTGATTGATTGATTGAATTTAATTTTCTGATTCAAAGTCAAGGACCTTTATTGAATCTTTTTATTGTAGGTAATACCCCGGCCAAACAAAGTAGGATATTTTCACACTTGCTGCTTTTCTTCTCTGGTGTTGTCAATTGTTTTCTTTTGGAAACAAATTTAAAACTAATCGTCTCTGTAAAACTTCTTTGACATGTTCAGTCATTTCTCCAATTCTTATTTCTTGTAGAATAGTTCCATATTCAGCATCCTTTCCTTATTGCATATTTATAATAACTTCTTTATATTAAACATATAACCAAATGTTAACATTACCAATGCTACATTACATCATTTACTTATACTACCTATGGAGCATAACAACAAATTACAATACCACAAGATATCTGGACAAGCTTGTTGTGAAGACTCTTGAAGAAAATGAAACTTCTCATTATTGATCACATAAGCATGCTATCAAACTTAATGCTTGCCTTTGTGCATGAAAACTCTTAAAACAGAGTATGACATATTAGTCTCAATTTATTTTAGGCGCAGACAATTGTACTATGTCCTCAGATTCTTTTAACTGTACAAAATAACATTCATCAATGTTTGTGTCGAGTAGCACCTTCAATATACATTGCAGACATCAGGGTTCACAACTTCACTTCAGCTTTCCTTCTACATTAAGGACAGTATTGTATTCTTCCTTGCTTTCCTTAAGGCAGAGACTAATATACTGTGTCCTCAGATTCTGTTATCTATGACTAAATAGTATTCTTCGATCTTTGTCTCAATAACTACTTTCAATCTACACTGCGGACAGCTGAGTTAACAACTTGAAGTCAGCTTTCCTTCTACATTGAGGAAAGCATTGCATTCTTGCTTGCTTTCCTTAAGGCAGACACAATTATACTGTATCCTGAGATTCTATTATCTATGATGAAATGGCATTCTTCGACCTTTGTGTCAACAACTGCCTTCAATCTACACTGCGGACAGAAGGGTTCACAACTTCAACTCAGCTTTAGATCTAAAATTATCTTCAATATCTGTGCTTACAACAACCTTCAATATATTCTGCGGTCAGTAAAAATTAAAACTTCATAGCAAGAGCTCCACTACTACAGAAAACATTGAATTCAGCCTCGCTTTATTTAAGGTAGAGAATAATGGATTTTATGTCTTCCGATTTTGTAAAAGAATGTCACCAATAATTTTCCTCTAGAACTGCTCACAAAAGCTTTCAATCTACACTACGGACAGCTCAGTTCACAATTTCAATTCAGCTTTACTTCTACATTAAACACCATTGTATTGAGCTTTACTTTCCTTAAGACAGACACAATTATACTGCATCCACAGATACTGTTTACTTTGACAACTTGCCTTGACAGATCTTTCTGTCAACAACTACCTTCAATCTACACTGCGGACAGCTGGGTTCACAACTTCAATTCAGCTTTCCTACTACATTGAGGACAGCATTGTATTCTTGCTTGCTTTCCTTAAGGCAGAGACATTTATACTGTGTCCTTAGATTCTGTTATCTGTGACTAAATACCATTCTTTGATCTTTGTCTCAACAACTGCCTTCAATCTACACTGCGGACAGGCGGGTTGACAACTTCAATTCAGCTTTCATTCTACACTGAGGACAGCATTGTATTCTTGCTTGCTTTCCTTAAGGCACAGACAATTATACTGTATCCTGAGATTCTATTATCTGTGATTAAAAGGCATTCATCGACCTTTGTGTCAACAACTGCCTTCAATCTACACTGCGGTCAGAAGGGTTCACAACTTCAACTCAGCTTTAGAACTAAAATTATCTTCAATATCTGCCTTACAACAACCTTCCATATATTCTGTGGTCAGTAAAAATTAAAACTTCATAGCCAGAGCTCCACTACTACAGAAAACATTAAATTCAACCTCGCTTTATTTAAGGTAGAGACCAATAGATTTTATGTCTTCCGATTTTGTAAAAGAATGTCACAAATAGTATTATCTATAACTGCTCACAAGAGCTTTCAATCTACACTACGGACAGCTCAGTTCACAACTTGAATCCAGCTTTCCTTCTACATTAAAGACACCATTGTATTCAGCTTTACTTTGAGGTTACGTAGTTTTCGACTTCGCTTCATATTCAGCCGCCATTTTGTGCTGCCTCACTCAGGCAGCACGGCTAACGCGGTAAACGTGGTGTTTTTGCCTTTTCAGCTGCTACGTGTCTTTCCTGATTAAAGAATAACTCTTGCCCATGTTTACAAAACCGATGTCAGGGTCTGGCCGAGTTTGTAAAGCCATGTCTAGACGGATTAATCCATGTCTTACTCCACTGTTTGAGTCCCACCATTCTATTCGTCTTTATCTTGTGTAGCTTCCTTGCTTTCCTTAAGGCAGAGACTATTATACTGTGTCCTCAGATTCTGTTATCTATGACTAAATAGTATTCTTCGATCTTTGTCTCAATAACTACCTTCAATCTACACTGCGGACAGCTGAGTTAACAACTTGAAGTCAGCTTTCCTTCTACATTGAGGACAGCATTGCATTCTTGCTTGCTTTCCTTAAGGCAGACACAATTATACTGTATCCTGAGATTCTATTATCTATGATGAAATGGCATTCTTCGACCTTTGTGTCAACAACTGCCTTCAATCTACACTGCGGACAGAAGGGTTCACAACTTCAACTCAGCTTTAGATCTAAAATTATCTGCAATATCTGTGCTTACAACAACCTTCAATATATTCTGCGGTCAGTAAAAGTTAAAACTTCATAGCAAGAGCTCCACTACTACAGAAAACATTGAATTCAGCCTCGCTTTATTTAAGGTAGAGACCAATAGATTTTATGTCTTCCGATTTTGTAAAAGAATGTCACAAATAGTATTATCTATAACTGCTCACAAGAGCTTTCAATCTACACTACGGACAGCTCAGGTCACAACTTGAATCCAGCTTTCCTTCTACATTAAAGACACCATTGTATTCAGCTTTACTTTGAGGTTACGTAGTTTTCGACTTCGCTTCATTTTCAGCCGCCATTTTGTGCTTTGCTGCCATTTTGTGTTGCCTCACTCAGGCAGCACGGCTAACGCGGTAAACGTGGTGTTTTTGCCTTTTCAGCTGCTACGTGTCTTTCCTGATTAAAGAATAACTCTTGCCCATGTTTACAAAACCGATGTCAGGGTCTGGCCGAGTTTGTAAAGCCATGTCTAGACGGATTAATCCATGTCTTACTCCACTGTTTGAGTCCCACCATTCTTTTTGTCTTTATCTTGTTTAACTGGCCTTCACTATTCTCTTTGTGTGTTCTCTTGTTACATAGCCTATCCTTTGAAGCATTCTACACATGTTTTACCACCTGCAAATTAAATTACGGGTACTAGTGTTGATTAACTGGAGGGTAGGTGAGCACACGGGGTCTGAAAGGAGGGTGTGTTTTAGACATCCGATAGCTTGTTTTCGAAATATTCCTATTTGTCAGTTTTGTGTGTTTTGGGAGTTGTCATTGTAAACTTGTTCTGTATAATAGACTGTACGCTACGGAATGAAGTAGCAGTCTCTAGAGAACTTACCCGTCTGGTACTTCTTAGACAACTGTGCTTAGCTGCAGCTAATAAACTTGTTATTCTACGCCTAACTGAGTGTCTCGTGTCTGTCTGTCAAGGCATGTGTACCCGGAGATAGTAGGCGTGCCCTCCGCCGCTTGGCCCATGAGGTCAGGTTCTCCAATTGGCGCCCAACATGGGGCGACTTCAGTGGTAGTAGTTTTTGCCCGAAGGTCGTGAGGAGATTCGCAAAAAAATTCCGGAGGATTTCGCGAACTACGTGAGCGACCCCTGCATGTCGAAGTGGACCAAAGGTCTTTTGAAGCGCGGCTACTCCTTCCCGACGACTGCTGACAGCTGCTGCCCTGACTGTCGCCCTGCCTTGGCCCTCTGGTGATGATCGGTATTGCGAGACGTTAGACGGACATCTGTTGGCATGAGAAGAACATTTAGTTAAGTATTCGTGGGTAGCGCCCATTCTTTGTTTTTGTTTTTGTTATTCGATTAACGCGCTAACCAAAGCCAAGGGGTAAGTACGTTTGTGCTGTGACTATATTGTCTAATCCCCCTTGATGTTTGTAAAGAAGTCCAGTTCGTTACGAAATGCCTGGATTTAGTAAGTTTAGGAAATTTTGTTGTTTTGGTTGTTCTAGGGATTCCCGGCTAGAGGATTCTTGTCCGATTCCTCCAGTTGGAACTCCCACTTACGAGCTCTATTCAAAATATGGTCTGGGTCCTATTGTTTTTAACGAAACATGGATCCGATATACAAAGAAGGATAGTGTCCTACAGTGGCCACAAAATGGTTCTTTTGAGTCTGATATACTAGATAATTTGGAAGCAATTCTATTTAAGAGAAAAGCCCGGCGGGCAATGTTTGACTCTTTCCGCCTTTGGCGTAGGGAAGCCAAACAGAAAGAAATTAAGCAGATGAAAAAAAGATAAGAAAGAGCATGACGATTTTACAGGCTGCCCAACAGTTTAAAAATGACAAAGATGATCAGGTGATTGAGGTATCGGAAAGACAGCATCGTATGGCACTAGATAGATGTTATCCTGTGTTACCTACTACATCAAAGAGTAAGAATCCTGACGAAGATTCTTTTATGTCCCATTTATTGACGTTACCTCCACCTTATGTGTTAGGTGCTACCGCACCCCCATTACAACCTGCTGCTAATCCAGCTTTTCTGGTTCCTGTGATTCCACCTCCGCCCCCTTTTCCAGCGACTTCTGTACCCCAATCTTCTGTGCCTCAGTCTCCTTTACCTGTCGTTTCTTTTGTTACAGATTCTTCTCCTGTTTTACAGAATACGTTGTCTCCTGTTTTAGTGTCGGATTTCCCTACAGCTCGACAACGTTTAGTCGAAACCGTTTCAGGTCTTCTGTCGCCTTTTCTTGGGCCTCTGTACTTTTCTCCTGCGTCGTCTCAAAGACAATCTCGTAGTCAGATTCCAGATATGGAAGAACGGACTAAGTTAGATTATTTTGCTCGCAATTGGATCGGGAGTAGTCTACAGTATAGTGTGCATGATTTTTTTTTTTTTTTTTTTTTAAATATATTTTTATTGCAGGAATCAGTAGATCATTACAGTAACGACCAGCATTGTATCATAAGCAATATTAACAGAATAAAGCCCTCTGGCCCCCCACCGTAAAGTCCGTACACAGCCAACCGGCCCACAACCCTGGGGTCGGGCGGCGAAATGCAATGGGGGTCAGTAGGATGCTGGAGCTGGTCCGGATAATGCACTGTCCGTCATCTGCTTTTCCAAACAAGCCTAAAACCCCCAAAATAAACCCCCCCCCATAAATGTCTACTAACTAAGAGAAACTCCCCCCCACCACCAGCGCCAGGGAGCTATCAACATAGGATCTGCTATTGGACCCACGGGGAAGGCAATAGGACTGTCAGTACTAACGTTCACCGGGACTCGGGGTGAGTCGCTTCTTCACTTTCAGAGTCGCTGGGGGCACAATAATCCCTGAGGGCCTGCACCAACATTTCCCACTCCAACGCGGCCTCCTGCGCCCTCTCATTACCCTGCCTCCAAGCCAGTTGATATCTCAGCGCGCTCTCTCCCGCCGCCCACTTCAAAAGCTCACTGTGCCATCTGCTGCCTGCCGGACCAGCTCGTGCCTTCCAGTTCCTGGTCACCTCTCGTTTAGCAAGGAGGAGCCCCAGGTCGATAAATTTACTAGAAATTTTATTCCTGGGGGTATGGGGGAACCAGTGCAGGAGCCCCACCGCCGCATCCAATGATAAGAGTCTCCCTGTCACCTCCTCCAGGGTCGTCGCTACCTCCTGCCAGTAGGATATCAGTCCTGGACAGGCCCATAACATGTGTAGGAGGTCCGCCTCCTGAGCCGGGCATCTAGGGCATTCCGCCGAAGCCGTGGCAAAATAACGCCTGATTTTCACCGGGGTCAGGTACGCTCTATGGAGAACATAATAGTGGACCAGTTGGAAACGGGCGTTACGTGTGCCCTTCCAGGCTCGTCTCACCAACTGGGACCAGGTCGTCTCCGGGATCTCCCTACCAATGTCCTCCTCCCAGCGGGTCCTCAAAGTGGTGAGAGGAGCCAATCCCTCGGTAATCAACCTGCCGTAGAGGCAAGTGACCGCCTTCACCGTGCCCGCCGACATCATTACGTACTGGCACACCTGAGATAAGTGGGGTTCCTCCTGCCCGTTCCTCCAGTGTGCCTGGATCGCTCGCACAATGGCCGAGTGCAGCAGAAAGTCACCCCGGGAGATCCCGAAGCGGTCGATGAGATCCTGAAAGGACAAGAGCGCTCCGTCCTCGTACAGATCACCAACGAGCTGTAAACCGGAATCCTCCCAGGCCGCCAAACGTGACCAATCCCCTCCGTGGGGGAGGGCCGTCAGCATCCCCAACGGTATTTCAGGCGCATATGGTGTTCTCAGTTGGCCTCGGGCGTGGGCCCAATTCCAACACAGGCGGACAGTCCGCTCCTCCATCGACAAGTCCCGCAGGACTAAACGTTGTCGCAGCGCTATAAAGGAGAGAAAATGCCTGGCCATACCCGTCCCCCTTCCGTCTTCCGGGCCCCGGAATTCCCTGGCGATCTCCTGGGTGAAGGTCTGGAGCTGCGCCGCCAGATAATACTTTTCGAAGTCCGGCACAGCGAGCCCCCCCTCGTCTTTCGGCCTCATCAAGGTGTTGAGGGCCACCCGCCGCCGGCCCGTTCCCCAGAGGAATCCGACCACCATAGAGCGTAACCGACGAAACGTGGCCGGTGGGACCCAGATCGGCAAAGTCCGGAAGTAATATAATAACCGGGGAAGCGCCACCATTTTGAGCAGGGCGATACGTCCCGCCACCGAGAGCGGCAGCGTGGCCCAAAAGTCCATGCAACCTCGGAGTGCTCGAATGCAGCGGGCAATGTTCCCATCTAGGAGGTCGGGTTGGTCGTGGTAAACGAATACCCCAAGGTACTTAAAGCAGTCGGGCTCCCATCTAATCTCCCTACTTAGCGCAGGGGCGGGGGTACCCCTGCGTACCGGAAAAAGACAGGTCTTAGACCAATTCACTCGGAGGCCCGAAACCTCTCCGAACTCCGTGAGTGCCAATTCCGCTCCACGTAAAGCGTCGACCGGGTCCTCTAGGAAGAGCAACAGGTCGTCCATAAGCCCGTATAGTGGGCTCCCGAGCGAAGGTGCAGCGCCAGTGGCTCCACCGCCAGCGCAAAAAGAAGCGGGGACAAGGAGCACCCTTGCCGCGTGCCTCGTTCTACCGGATACCGCGATGAAATCAATGGGCCCGCTCGGACCCTGGCCGAAGCAGAAGCATAAAGAACCGCGGTCCATCGGACAAATCCCTCCCCGAGGCCGAATCTCCGTAACACCGTGCAGAGGTAGTCCCACTCTAGGCTATCAAAAGCCTTCTCCAGGTCCACCGACAAGACTACCGGGGACGGGGCATCCACAAATGGTTCCCCTAGCAAACGGAACAACCTACGAATATTCATAGTCGTGTTCCGCCGTGGGATGAAACCGGCCTGGTCCTCATGCACCAGGGAACTCATGTGTCCCAGCAGCCTCGAGGCCAAGATGCTGCTCAGTATTTTGTAGTCCACTGTCAACATCGATAGGGGACGGTAGGATCCCGGGTCGGATGAGTCTCGGCCCGGTTTGAGGAGAGGAACCACCAACGCCTCACACATCGAGCTCGGGAGTCGCCCCAGCCTCTTCGCCTCCCTGTAGACCACCAGTAATCGAGGGGCTAGGAGGTCAGCGTAAGCTGCATAAAACTCCACTGGTAGGCCATCTAGGCCCGGGGTCTTGTTTCTCGCCATCCGTTTAATGGCCCCGCGGATCTCCCCTAATTCAATGTCGGAACCCAGAGTTTTCGCCACTTCCTGCTCCACTGTGCGGAGCTCCAGTGGGCGAAGATAATTATCAAGCCGGTCTGGGTCACGTGCGGAGCGACTGCGGTATAAACATTCATAATAATGCCGGAAGCAACTAAGAATCTCCGGTTGGGTACATACCTCGGTTCCGTCTGCCCCACGCATATTTGTCGTCGTTTGGGACTGGCGCGTAGGGTTGGCCAACAACGCCAACAACGCACTCGACCTGTCTCCCTCCGCGATAGATCGGACCGTATAGGCCTTATAATCAAAACAGCGGAGCCGTTCGACCTCCACTGCTACCTTTTCCCTCGCCTCCGCCGTTTGTGCTTGCAATTACGGGTGTCCGGGGCGGCGAATTTCAAGCTCGCGGAGTTCCCGGTCCGCTGTGTCTAAATCAGCCAGGATGACGCGCCTCATGCCCACCTTCTTAGAGATACAGTAGCCCCTCACCACTACCTTAAAAGCGTCCCATTCTAACGCCCTAGTACTCGCGGAGCCGCCGTTGGACGCAAAATAATCCGATATTCTCTCCCCCAAGTCCGCCTTGAAGACACTGTCCTCGAGGATCTCGGGCCGCAATTTCCAGGTGGGCACCGCCGGCGTCCCAGGAAACCAGCGAAGGTCCAGTAGGAGGGGGTTATGGTCCGAGATGGTCCTCGATAAGTACTCCGATCGGACCGCTGCCAAAACCAGTTCGGGCGATCCAAGAAAGCCATCTAGTCTGACATGCAACTCATGGAGTCTCGAGAAATATGAATAATCCCTAGATGCGGGGTGATGCGCCCTCCAAATGTCCGTCAAACCCCAGCGGGTCTGCCAATCCTGACGACCCTTAGCCGTGCGACGGACCGGGGAATCGGGAAGCGGGGGATGCGAGCGGTCTATGTCCACATCCACTACGGAGTTAAAGTCTCCCCCAAGCAGGAGGGGCCCGGCGAAAAAGTGGGCCAACGAGCCCGATAACCTGGAAAGGAAGGCAGTCTGGTCTACATTAGGAGCGTATACACAGCAAACGTTCAGGTCCCTCCCCCCTAGAGTGCCCGAGATGGCCACGAAACGCCCCTCTGGATCCAACACTGTCCTCGTGACTTGGAAGGGGACCCCTGCCCTGATCCATATTAGCGCCCCCCTGGCATAAGCGGAGTACGACGTGGAAAAGACCTGCCCCCGCCATCTACGCTGAAGCGCCGCCCCTTCCGCCTTGTTCAGATGAGTTTCCTGCAGCAGCGCCATTTGCACTCCCCTACGCACTAAATAAGCGTGGACCTTGTGGCGCCTGGACATAGTGTGAAGCCCCCTTACGTTCCAAGTAACACATTTCAAGTTAGCAACACCAGCCATTGTCCCAGATTGTTCTTGCACAGTCCCCCCATCCGGGTCCCCACAAAGAAAAGACATCAATCCTCCCAGCGCTGATGGCGGCCATTTTCCCCAACCAAAACCAAACAACCCAAAAACCAACCAAACCCCCCCCCCCCACCCACCCCAGAACAGGACCCAAACTGCACCATCTAGATCCCATCCAAACCTCGTCTTTCATCAACCCCAGAACCCCCACTAATCCTACGGTCGCCACCGTAGGAAGGCCTTATGGGCCAGGTGCGGGCTGGGCGGAGGCAGTGGGCCCTCGTCGCCCAGGCCACCAGGACTATAACAAGCCCCAAACAGTGCCAAAACCTTCCGGGGCAAAAGCAGAGGCCCCCCAACCCTCTCTCCCTCTTTGTCAGCAATAAAGGACGGCAACCGCCTCCCCCCTGCCGGGCCCCCACCCAAAACAAGGCAGTATACCCCGTTACCCTTGTCCATCTAAAAGATCCTCCACCGATTTCGGGGTGATCACCGGTGTATGGGCACTATCTGCCACTGAATCCTCCGAGTCCGATGGTGCTCCCCCATCACCCGGGTTTTCTTCCTCCTCGATGGCTTCATCCCTTGCTCCCGACAACTGCGACAATGCTTCCAGCACTCCCCTCCGTTCCGATGATGTCTCCGCAGTTGAGGGCCCTCCCGTGCGGCCGCGGCGATTCCTGACCCTCTTGGATCGCCGCCTTTGTTCCGGCTCATCTGCCTGTTGGGACGAGGAGCCAAAGCCATCTTTCCCTGTCCTGTATAGTTCGAGCCAGACACAGACATCCTCCGGGGTGTCGAAGAACTGGGTTTTGTCATCGACAATGATGCGGAGCCTTGCAGGATATAGGAGTGAATACTGAATGCCCTCGCTCCTGAGCTCGCGCTTAAAGGCTAGGAAGGAGAACCGCTTGCGCTGCGTCTCGTAGGTGTAATCCGGGAAGATGTTCACCTGACTGTTCGCTACTTTGAACGGGCCATTGTGCCTGGCGGCATTGAGGATTAAGTCCCTGTCTCGAAAATGCAGCAACCGCGCCACCACCGGTCTCGGGGTGCGTCCCTGCTGTGGGGGCCGTGCTGGGACTCTGTGGGCCCGTTCTAGAGTGTAGAAGGAGGACAGTCCCTCCGGGACCACCGTGTCTCGGAGCCAGGTCTCCAAGTATTGCACCATGTCGCCATCCTCGATCTTTTCCGGCAGGCCCACCACTCGGATGTTGTTCCTCCTGTTGCGGCCTTCCGCATCCTCCGCCCTCCGTTCCAGGGTCTCAATTCGGGATAGGGCGTCCTTCATCGTCGCAGCCAAGGTTCGCTGCGCTGGCTCCAAGGTTTTCACCGTGCCCTCCACCTCCTTGACCCGGTCTGAAAGTTTGCCATGGTCCGCTCTGAGGAGGCCCAGGCTCGTCGACACCTGAGCAATGTCCTGTTGGAGGGCTGATCTCGTAGTCTCTATCGCCTCTAGGACACGGTCGAACTGTTGCTGCATCGGCGCGCCACCAGAACTTTTTGGGTCCCCATGCTCCTCTTTGTCCTGGGCTTCAGAGTCCGAGGCGGTCTGGGTGGATCCCTTGGCTCCTCTAGGTTTCCCCATGCCTCCAGGGGCACTCCGTGAGGGTCCCAGAGTAGGCGTCTCCGTGTGCAGGTGCCGACCACGACCTTCCCGGGTGCTTGTCCTCAATTCGGGTATGGGCGACCTCCTTCTCCAGAGCCTGTGGAGACTCCGCCGCTTCGGCTCACGCCACCGCCACGGCGTCCGAGGGCACCGATGAGGGGGCGGAGACAGCCGTCGCCGAGTCGGGCAGACCCGCTCACCCACTATAGCCCCGGGGTGAGGGCCACCAACTCCCTCGGATGATCTGTGGCGCCAGAGTGTCGCGCCTCCCATGTAGGTGGACTGGCCAGGAAGACGTAGCTAGTTGCGGAGTCGCGAGGTGGGCCACCGCTTGGATCACAGGGCGTCCGCTCCCGGTGCCCTCCACTGCGTGGGCACCCGCCCGGCCGTCCAACCGAGTGCAAATCCGTTGCAAAAGGTCCAATCCAGTAAATGTCCAATGTCCAGAACAGCCGGGGATGGCGAAGCCGGGCGCCAGTCGCTACCCGCGGCACTTCTTCAAGTCAGTAGTTCCGAACAGGGGGACAAAGGAGTCCGGGCGCCATGTTGGGTCGCACTCCGCAACTCCGCAAACTTCGGTTTTACTCCGGAGCAACCCTCGTCCGAGCTCCACCAGGGGCCCCGGCAGGTCTCCGTCGGCACGCTCAGCAGAATGCGGGGTCTGGGGTGCCCCGCAGCCTCCGATTTTCAGGATAATCCCGGGCTTAGTCCCGGAGCCGAGCTCTCAGGCGACCATCGCCATCGGCGCCCAAGCCACGCCCCCAGTATAGTGTGCATGATATTCTGGATATTTTCCTTCAATGGAATGCGCCTACAAAGCGGTATGTTTTCAATGCTATATGCAATACCCTTATTAAAGGATGGGGAGATGTGGATCTGGATCCACCTCCTCAGGATTTATTTGAAGTACAGGATCAATTTGATAAGGGACTTATTGTGGGTCCTGCTGTGGAGAGCGCTATTCATAAGCTTGTTACTCTTCGATCTTCCTTTTTCTCTCAAAATTCTCTTGAGCCTGATCCTGCGGTTCGTCGTAAAATGGCACAATATCCGATGCGAGAAGTTCCTCTGATATGGAGAGACGGAGAGACGGAGATCTAAACACTGTTCCACCTGTCCTTCCTCATTTTCAGCGTATATGGGTACATGATCCTTGGAAAAGATCAGAAGTGTTGGCGCTAAAACAGTCTTTACCGGACCCTCGTAAGAATCCTGCTGGGTATTATAAAGAGTTGTCCCAGACTGTTGATGCATGTATCATGAATCTGGCAGATATTGATTTACTTATGGGAAATGTAGTCCCACAAGCGATCTGGACTAGGATTCGTAAACAAGATCATGATCAAGCTTTAGGTGGTACTTGGGCTGCTATTACAGCTGCATATGCGGGACAAATAGGTGGTGCCAAACCTGATGATTTAATTACGGAATTACCTGGTAGAATAATAGATCTTATGAAAACGATGCTGCCTGCTGTACGCGTTAATTGGGATAAGTTAGCAGCGTGCAAACAAAAGACTGATGAAAGTGTCTCCGATTTATTTACTCGTTTCGAAGAGACTTTCATCGACCATAGTGGTCAAGATATGAGTACTGAAGGTGGACAGCGATTGTTCGTAGATAAGTTTGTCTTTAATTTACTTTCAGAGTTGTCGCATAAATTGAAACAATTAGAGAGTTCATGGGCCGTTTCTTCAACTGCCCAGAAATTAGCTACTGCTCAGTATTACGAGAATAGGGATAAGGAAGATAAGGAAAAAGTGGAGAAAAAGACTAAGGAATTAAAAACAAAGGTTCTTCTGCAACAGGCTTATCCCCCTCATTCTGCTCAGCCCCAATTTCAACAGCCCCCACTGTTTCAGAAGTTGTTGCAGAAACCGGTATCTTCAGCTCCGCGATTTCCGTTGGGTCCTAATCAATGTATGTCAAAAAGAAGGGGAGGTAGTGGATCAGGTTATGATCCCAGGGGTCAGATTACCATTCACGGTAAATTGAGAATGGGAGGTCCAGCCACAGTCAGAGCCCCACAAAACAGAAACTGACAAATGCGACTAGGCTGTTCCTAGAGGAAGAAAGAAGGGAAAGAAAGTGGTCACGGGAAGGGCAGGGATAGTGCTCAGTGGAGGGCTACCCTGGGTATCCAATTTGTTGGATGTAATGGCCTCACACACCCTTGCGAGTATCATGCTTCATCATAGGCAATGCTCCTCGTTGGGCAGGCGGTGCAATGCCCAACGGGCTCACCTCGAAGAGGGGCTCTTTGGCGGAGATCTTTTATCCAACTGCCTATGGGTGAAGTGAGGGTGAGGGGCCAGAAGGGAAGGGATAGTGGAAGTGAGTTAAAAGTGTGGCACAGGGTACCGGAGATCAATTTATTCTGGTGGTCCCCTGCCACAAGTAAAAAGAGTGGGTAGCCTGTGATCGAAGGAAATTAGGATTCCATGTCACGATCCAGGACTACATTGCATATCGTGAGGTCAACATGTTTCTCGCCTACGCACACTGGCTGCGATTCTTCAGGACCTAATTAGTAACTATTATCTCAAACAAACATGACCTAACAAAGTATCAGTTTATGTTTACAGTTGTACTACCTGTATGGTACTGCTCTTGCCTAGGGGAGACAAAAGAAATCGTTACCATAATTCAGTGACAACAAGTAACCCTTTTGTGACCGTGAGCACGCAGTGCTGATGTGGATAAGGTGACATACTAGTGGTGAATAGTGACCAGTATGTGATACATTAGGTCCGGTAGCTAAGGCATTACCCAGTTGTCTCAGAGCAACAGCAGCAGCGGCGATTTCTATTCGTTAATCTGCTGGATTGGTGTTGGATCACACTCTTAATTTTATGGTGCCTCATACAGTAGATACTCTTCTTAACAGGACAAAAACTCAGCACTTAACGAGTGCCCGTTTTTCTGGATATGAGTTGATGCTTTTAACTAGTCATATACATATCAAAAGATGTAATGTTCTGAATCCAGCAACATTGTTGCCTGTTTTGGATGAGGAAAATTTACAAGACCAGCATGATTGTTTTCTTCGTACAGAAGAGGAAACAAAAGGTTGAATAGATCTAAAAGATACACCACTTGTGGATCCGGATGGGATCCTGTGGTAGATGGGTCTTGTTTTAAGCTTCCTAATGGTGAGACAACAGCTGCTTATGCTGTTACGACTTTGCACACAGTGGTAGAAACTGCACGTATTTCACAGAATTCAGCGCAAGCTGCAGAATTGATTGCATTAATGAGAGCATGTTTGTTGGCGAAAGGGAAAAGAGTGACTGTTTATACAGACAGCCAATATGCGTTTGGCGTTGCCCATAGTTTTGGTCGTTTGTGGAGGGAAAGAGGATTCTTTACATCCCACGGCACTAAAATACAGCATGGTCAGTTGGTGACTGACCTTCTCGCATCACTTGCCTTGCCCACTCAAATAGCGATTATGAAGTGCGGTGCCCATGAAAAGATTACTGATGACGTGGGTCAAGGAAATGCATTTGCAGATGAAATAGCGAGGGAGACGGCGAAGGACGTTGAAAGTCGCTTGTATGTTGCAGGCCCTGCAAGATGGTTCGCAGAAGGTGGCACGTGTGAAGACACAGTAGAAAGCGTGAAAGCGATTCAGAAAGAGGCCACTGAGAAAGAATTGAGTAAGTGGAAAGAGAGTACAGGAATGTTGGACACGATGGGATGTTGGACAGAATTATCAGAGCATCAGCGATGGTTGTTGCCAGATGCGTATGTACTACCTATAGTTACTATGGCTCCAGGACCAGCCCATATTAATGCAAGGGGTATATGCAAACTTCTAGCTCCAGTATGGCAAAATGAAGGTATTCCTAAATGTGCAGAAAATATGGTGAAACATTGCATTGTTTGTTTGATGCACAATCCAGGAAAGGGAGCTCCAACTCCAGCAGGTCACTTTGCTTCCCCTACGTATCCATTTGAGGTACTGCAAATAGACTATATCCATATGGAACGTTCTAACAATCTCAAGTATGTCCTAGTGGTGGTTTGCGCTTTTTCCCGATGGATAGAGGCCTACCCCCTAAAGGACAACACTACCTTGTCCACTGCTAAGGTCCTTTTGAAAAAATAAATTCCCAAGGTTTGGTTTGCCGCGCATTGTCTGGAGTGACAATGGGAGTGAATTTGTAGGCCAAATTATGCAGAAGGTGTGTGTGGGCCTTGGTATTAGACAGAAATTCCATGCGGCAAACTATCCTCAGTCAGCGGGTTTGGTGGAGTGCTATAATGGCACTCTTAAACTTAAGTTAGCAAAGATTCAGGCTAGTACAGGCCTTTCTTGGCCTGATGCCTTGCCTTTAGCACTTCTTTCAACAAGAACAACTGTACATTCCCGTTTGGGGCTTAGCCCATACGAAATTGTTTTTGGTCGCCTACCCAATGTTTGAGGAGTCCCCAGACCCAAGAAATACTCAGATATTCCGTACCCATTGTTGGTTGACTATTTGCATGACCTCACCACTAAATTGCATGTTATTCGTCAACAGGTACAAAAGGCTTTGCCAGAGGCCTCCTCAGATCCCGGACACTCCATTCAACCTGGAGACTGGGTTTGTCTCAAAAACTTCCAGAGGAAGAAGAATTTGGAACCTCGTTGGGGGCCGCCGAGACAAGTTTTACTGACTACTCGTACAGCTGTGAAAGTTGTCAGAAAGAAGAACTGGATCCACGGCGTGCATTGCAAAAGGGTACCATTGCCTTTACCTTTTGACCAGTGGGTCCGAGAAGGTGTTGGTGATACCGAATGCGAAAAAGTACCCAGATTTGTACCGTTCAGCAGTGCACGCCTGGATTGGACCAGTTCAGAGAAAGAAGACGACGACGTCTTACAGGAAGCTGTACCTTTAACTTTGAGACTAAATACAACAGATCCAGAGACTCTGTTTAAGGATCAAACGGCACCTGGCAAAACACGATATGATCTAAGAAGAAGGTTGTCTAAGGACAGTTAATTTTGTGTTTTATAATTCTGTTTGTATTAAAAGAGAAACATTCCTTTTTCTTTATCCATCAAGTTGCAGGGTCACTGTAGGAGTCTTGCGCTGTGACCTGAATAACGACTAGGTCAACAGGACTTGCAGTGTCATAGGACGGCTAACAAGCACAGCCAAGTGATCAAGGAAGATTATCGTGAGCAACGCCTTTAGAGTTATGGATAATGCAGGGAAAGGGAATGATACTAAAATAATGAAAAGAGATCATTATAAGAAATTATTATTCAGTCGTTGTGGCGTAGCATTATGTGTTTTAGTATATTTATGTAGTTTATTAGCATGCATAGGATGGCTTATACATATTGTACAGCTAACACCTGTTCCTACTTCTGTCTCTTTTATTTCCTCTACTACTATTTCCCCGCATAAATTTTACTCACTCCCAGACCATGAGCAAATGAGAAGAATGGAATATTTTAACAATTTGTTCATTCAATTGTTACACCAGCATTAATTAATAGTAAATACTACTGATTGTTGGGTTAGTGATCTCATACCACATAATACAGAGAGAGGGATGCCGTATTTAGTCCTTCCATTTTCGTATGAAGGTTCTGCTTGGGCTTATCTGGCTATGTTTTCTAATGCATACCAGAATCAACTTCGATATCCTCCTGGTGAGTCCTATAATGGTGGAGTGGATTTAAGTCATAGCCCTTTGATAAAGGGAATAGTAACTATGGCAAAGATTGCTGATATTAGTAACATTCCCAAAGATGAATAAAAAGACTATGATGGATGGAATGTGACTCGGTATGTTACTAGCCTTTCTGATAAGGTTAAACAGAAGAAATTCGCACCGATTTGGGTTCTTCCCCAAAGAGGTTATTTGTGTTTGCAAATAAATGGCCAGAATACCAAAATTAAGCAAGAAAAGAGTAATTGTTCCCCTACGTATGTTTATGCACCCCTGATTTCTTCACCGTTAGTGCCATCTCAAGGTACATATTTCATTTGTCATGATAGAGCTTATACATGGCTTCCCACATATTTCTCAGGAACATGTTATATAGCTTTTCTCCTTCCCCCTACATATATTGCTCCTGCTGATCACCATAGAAAGAGATTTGGTAGAGGAGTTGTAGATTCTAAAGACACAGCTGGACAAGAGGGAGTGGATTTTTTTAAAGGGTTTCTTCCCTTTTGGGGTCCAATGGTCAATAGCAGAAACATCAGACACCTAGTTCGTGTGGTCGATGCTACAATAAATGTAACTTCTGAAGCATTGAACAATTTGACAGCTGAACTTCAGGCGGATCGTCTTATGACTTTACAGAACCGGATGGTTCTAGATATTGTTCTTGCAGATAGAGGAGGAGTCTGTAAACTGGGTCTAGCTGCTGGGTTTATATTCCTGACAATGCCCCTACAGTATACCAAGCCATCTCTAAGCTACATGTCATCTCTGAGTCCATTCATCAGGACACTGGAGATTGGTCTGTGATGGGATGGTTTTGGGGACTACTGTCTTCTTGGGGATGGAAAGTGCTAACTTTCCTTGGAATGATTCTAGCAATCATCTTTTCTTGCTGTCTCTGTTTACAGTGTGGCCCAGCTATTTGTGGACTTTGTGCCACCGTCTGTGTTTCTAAGCCAGTAACACAGAAAACAGAGAATATTAGGATGATGTTGCAGCAACAACTCAATGACCTCATGACCATTGATATCGACTCAGAATAACATGGGTCTCTTTGTGCTTTGCCTGAGTATGGCAAAAGGAGGGTCTGAGGTTACGTAGTTTTCGACTTTACTTCATATTCAGCCGCCAGTTTGTGCTTAGGGCAACATTTTGTGTTGCCTCATTCAGACAGCACGGCTAACGCGGTAAACGTGGTGTTTTTGCCTTTTCAGCTGCTACGTGTCTTTCCCGATTAAAGAATAACTCTTGCCCATGCTTACGAAACCGATGTCAGGGTCTGGCCGAGTTTGTAAAGCCATGTCTAGACGGATTAATCCATGTCTTATTCCACTGTTTGAGTCCCACCATTCTTTTCGTCTTTATCTTGTTTAACTGGCCTTCACTATTCTCTTCGTGTGTTCTCTTGTTACATAGCCTATCCTTTGAAGCATTCTACACATGTTTTACCACCTGCAAATTAAATTACGGGCACTAGTGTTGATTAACTTGAGGGGAGGTGAGCACACGGGGTCTGAAAGGAGGGTGTGTTTTAGACATCCGATAGCTTGTTTTCGAACTATTCCTATTTGTCAGTTTTGTGTGTTTTGGGAGTAGTCATTGTAAACTTGTTCTGTCTAATAGACTGTACGCTACGGAATGAAGTAGCAGTCTCTAGAGAACTTACCTGTCTGGTACTTCTTAGACACCTGTGCTTAGCTGCAGCTAATAAACTTGTTATTCTACGCCTACCAGAGTGTCTCGTGTCTCTGTCTGTCAAGGCAGGTGAACCCGGAGATAGTAGGCGTGCCCTGCGCCGCTTGGCCCATAAGGTCAGGTTCTCCATCTTTCCTTAAGACAGACACAATTATACTGCGTCCACAGATACTGATAACTTTAACCACTTTCATTGACCAATCTTTCTGTCAACAACTACCTTCAATCTTTACTGCGGACATCTGGGTTCACAACTTCAATTCAGCTTTCCTTCTACATTAAGGACAGCATTGTATTCAGCCTTGCTTTCCTTAAGGCAGAGACATTTATACTGTGTCCTCAGGTTATGCAAACAGTGACAAAATAGCTTTCATCAATCTTTGTGTCAACAACTGCCTTCAAACTGCACTGCAGACAGCTGGGTTCACAACTTTAATTCAGCTTTCCTTCTACATTAAGGACACCACTGTATTGAGCTTTACTTTCCTTAATGCCTCATTAACGGGGGTGATGTGGGAGCACCGATATGTTTGGAGATTGAAGGATACATTGAAGGGGCAAGATACTCTAGCGCAATGGGACCAGATGATGTTCCTGTAGCCATAATAAAACAGGACTGTGATGATTGGGAAACATTTTTACACCCGTTGTTTGTCCATTGCTATAATGATGGGGATATCCCACAATCTTGGAAGGGAAGTATATTAGTCCCGTTATACAAGAAGGGCCCTAAAAACTCCCAGGACAGTTTTAGAAAAATTTCCCTTTTAGATGCAACGTGGAAACTATTCGCAAAGAGTATCCTTGGCCACTTGCAAGAGTGGGCATTCGGAAATAATTATATCCCTTTGGAACAAACAGGATTCCGTAAGAATAGTGGCACACTAGATAACATTTCTATTTTGCAAACCTTAACTGAAAAATATCCAGTGGGTCGTGGTGTCCCGTTATATTCAGCCTTTATAGATTTCTCCACAGCGTACGATAGGGTAGAACGGGGGACGCTGTGGAGAAAATTGGTTACAATGGGGATAAGATTAATAATTGCTCTTCATTCTTCGACCTGGACAAAGGTTTTATTGGGGGGGACACAAGGCCTCTCAAAGAAAATAAGAACACACAATTGACTGAAGCAGGGGTGCCTCATGGCCCCTTCCACTCTTCTCCATTTACATCAATGATCTGCCGAGTAGAGTGGGACAGAGTAAATGGGACCCTCCCCAATTAGGTAACCTAAAACTGAGTTGTCTGCTATATGCAGATGATGCAATAATAATGCATTTAACACCAATTGGATTGCAAAGACGACTGACCGACCTAGTTGGGTATACTGAAGAGTATTATTTAAAAATAAATATCTTAAAAAGTAAAGTTATGATTTATAGTTATCAAGGCTATAAGGTCAGAAAAAATTTGAATTGGTTTTTGGGAAGGAAAAACTGGAAGTAGTAACCTTTTACCCATATTTAGGAAAAATATTTACTAATAGGTGTTCAGCTATTAGACACATGGATCATTGCAAAGGTAAAGCGATTTCACAAGCTTCTGCAATTAATCGCCTTTACACGCAATGTGGAAAAAGACATTTCGCACATATTATTTCAGTCTATAAAATAGAGATCCCTCCAACCCTGAATTATGCTAGCTAAACAATAGATGCGCAAGAATGGGCCAAATTTGTGAAAGTGGAAGGAAAAATCTAGCGCCAAATATGTAACCTAAACCGCGCAGCGCCGATTGCAGCGCTTAGACTCAAATTTGGTCTCCTATCCTCATATGTGTTATCAATGGCCACGTGCTTAAGGTGGTGTAATGCTCTGATAAATGGTTCTGACAATTCACTAAGGGCAGCATTGCACAGGGAAATATTTGTAAATATGTTGGTAAAAAGTGCTATTTTTAGAAATTATTTAAAAGCATTAAGAATGTTTGGTTTAGATATGGACGGGGCAGCGATTCTATGTATAATTGCCTTAAAAAGATAATTAAGAAAACAATATATGAGGTTTCTCGTGAAAGAGATTTTAAATTGTGTTCAATGAACAGTAGTATGGATGGTATTGTCGGGAGTACCATTGTTAAAAATCCCCAACCTTATGTCTTATGGAACCTGAAACATGGAGTACGTAGTGTGATCCTGTTATTAAGATTTAATTTATTACCCCTAAGAATTGTAACAGGTGCCTGGGAGGGTATTCCCAAAAACAAAAGGTACTGTCAGCTATGCAATTTTGGTATACAAGATCTGACTCTTGTTTTGGGACACTTCACCACTGACCTGGGCGCTATTGTTGGGGGTGCTGAGGCAGACCATAGCCTACCAAGCTGACCCTGTTGTTGCTGCCTCACTGTCTGCTGCCCCAGGACATCGCGGCGCGGCAGCGGCGGACCAAGGACTACATCCCCCAGCGGCCCTAGCGCCAGGAAGGCGCCCACGCCCTGTCCCGCCCCCGGAGGTGCCTGCAAGTATGGCGAGAGCTCCGGGGGACACTTCACCACTGACCTGGGTGCTATCGTTGGGGGTGCTGAGGCAGACCATAGCCTACCACGCTGATCCTGTTGTTGCTGCCTCACTGTCTGCCGACTGCCTGCTGCCCCAGGACATCACGGCGCGGCGGACCGGGGACTACAACCCCCAGTGGCCCTAGCGCCAGGAAGGCGCGCACGCCCTGTCCCGCCCCCGGAGGTGCCTGCAAGTACGGCGAGAGCTCCAGGGGAGCGGGGGACACTGCACCACTGACCTGGGCGCTATCGTTGGGGGTGCTGACGCAGACCATAGCCAACCACGCTGACCGTGTTGTTGCAGCCTCACTGTCTGCCGACTGCCTGCTGCCCCAGGACATCGCGGCGCGGCGGCGGCGGACCAGGGACTACATCCCCCAGCGGCCCTAGCGCCAGGAAGGTGCGCACGCCCTGTCCCGCAGGTGCCTGCAAGTACGGCGAGAGCTCCGGGGGAGCGGGGGACACTTCACCACTGACCTGGGCGCTATCGTTGGGGGTGCTGAGGCAGATCATAGCCTACCATGCTGACCCTGTTGTTGCTGCCTCACTGTCTGCCGACTGCCTGCTGCCCCAGGACATCGCGGCGCGGCGCGGCGGCGGCGGACCACATCCCCCAGCGGCCCTAGCGCCAGGAAGGCGCGCACGCCCTGTCCCGCCCCCGGAGGTACCTGCAAGTATGGCGAGAGCTCCGGGGGAGCGGGGGACACTTCACCACTGACCTGGGCGCTATCGTTGGGGATGCTGAGGCAGACCATAGCCTACCACGCTGACCCTGTTGTTGCTGCCTCACTGTCTGCCGACTGCCTGCTGCCCCAGGACATCGCGGCGCGGCAGCGGCGGACCGGGGACTACATCCCCCAGCGGCCCTAGCGCCAGGAAGGCGCGCACGCCCTGTCCCGCCCCCGGAGGTGCCTGCAAGTACGGCAAGAGCTCCCGCGTCGCGGGACGCGCGTGGGCGGCGCCGGGCTAACCCCGGGACAAGGGCGGGACCGTCTGTGGCCGTCAGGGGCCGAAGGAGGCCGGGCCGGGTGACCCCCCTAACATCTACTTTCTAAAAAACCAACAATGGGCAAAAGGAAAAAGGTATGTGCTATTGAGGATGTGGGGACTAAAGCCAAACACCCTAGAAAGTCGGAATGGATTATATCTTACTTAACCTCGGCTGTGGGGGTTCGGTCCAAAGAGATTGCTAATGCTGAAAAAGAGATGGGCCTCAATGCTACTGTGTTAATTAACCCCTTACAAGAGCCCTTGACAGTCAACAGCCGGGCGATACCTTTGGAGCCAAATGTCGTGATCACCACCCAGGGACCGGTTCTTACCCATTCAAAGTCCCCAACTCCTCAGGCAGTTTCCCCTGACTTATTCAGTTCAGTTCAAATCTTTTATTCGTTTAACCGTTTTGTTAAACATAAAAAGTACATCACATATAGGCATTGCATCATAAAATCACAGTTACTATTAATACACTATAAAATGTGACAGGTAGAGAGCTACATTGTCCAAGAAAATAAAAAATATTTACAACAGTAATACAGATGACCATGTAATCAAGGGAGTTCCAACGTTTTTCGAATGGTTATACATGATTTCAGGAAAAGAGCTAGGCTCTTTGCCACATACTGTGAATCAAGATGTTGCAGAGCTAAAAAAGCAGGGCGACAGGTCCTCAACCCCATTTGACGCAGCAATGGTAAAACCCAGCGCTTGCGTATTTCTGCGTAGTAATGACAAAACAGTACAACATGCATCGTTGATTGGGAGGAGACTTTGTCGCAAGGACATTTATCAAGGTCACGGGACCAATTTAGGATTCTAGGAAAAGTAACTAGTCTAAAAAAGAGGTTAAAGCGTAGCCTAGTTAATAGGTATTTTTCGTAGTTAGAAACATGGTACGATAAATATGGCTGGGTTCCTAGAGACACCTGAACCATCAAAATATTTACATTTGATTGCTTGGATATTTCATTACACAAACGGAGTTCCCTTAAGTGGGTAAGACAATGATGCTTCAAGGTTTTTCTACTCATCTCAGTGATGGATGAAGGCTCGATGGTATACTGCAAGAGGTCAAGATCCTTCAGGAAATTAACTACATAGTTCAACCATGGGATGTTTTTCCAGGCCGACATCTCAAGACATTCTGAGATAAGTGCACGGGTAAGATGACACTGTGGCTTTGTCCAAATGCGATGCCAAAGGAGCACTGGTTGGCATTTTATGTAGTCTGTTAAGTAATCAATTCCAAGTTCTATGTGGCAGCCATATGTAGGGGCACTCCGTGGAAGGGCCAAAAGGTACCTTAAGAAGCCATTCTGAATTTTTTGCAGTTCATCAGTGTTTGCATATCCCCATACCCCGGCTCCGTATGTGGCAATGCTCAAGCATTTAGCTTGGTGGATTTTAAGCAGTGCTGGGGGAGATGGCTTACCCATTTTTCTGGAAAAAGACACGAGGGCAGAAGTTGCTCGTTGGTAGAGCAACCTCCTGGTAACCATCGCCCTTTTCCAAGTCAGCTTGTCATCTACTAGGATGCCCAAGTAGGGGTATTCCCTAACACGTTCCAGTTTTGATTTCTCGATACAAAGATGTTTAGAGCTTTTTATCTTGGGCCCGGATTGCATGACAAAGGTCTTGGTCTTATTGACCTTTAGCCCAAGTGAGAACATAAAATTGCAATATTTATCAAGCTGCTTCTGGAGTTGTACTAAGGTCCTAGCGAGAAGTACGGAGTCATCAGCGTAAAGAAGTGCTGGAATTGGGCGACTGTTGATGGTGGGTAGGTCCTGGCACCCCTCTAGCATGGCTACTTCCAAGCCATTTGTGTATAAATTAAATAAGAGGGGGGCGAGGACACAGCCCTGCCTTACTCCGCGGTTTACTGGAAAAGAGGGCGTTAACTCCCCAGCCGTACCAAATCTTACGCGGGCCGAGGCATTAGAATAGAGCTCTCGCAGGAATCTGATAAGGGGTGGGTCAACGCCCAGCCTGTCCTGACTTATTACCCCCCACATGCCGTTGCAGTACATAAGCCCCACCCGAAACAGAGGCGAAAGATCATAAATATGGCGGGCAGAAGAAAGCTCTCTGCGACTAAGACAGTTGGAATAGATCCCGGCCTTAAAGACCAAATTGGAAAAATGGTGGAGGACTTATTTATCTCACATCTGGAACCAGCCCTTGTGTCCATAGCCAAAGACATTGTTGACAATGTAAATACATGTGTATCTGGCCTTCTGAAAAAATGTGAGAAAATTGATGTAACACTCAAGCAATATAGGGGGACAATGGAGGGTTCCACTCAGCCAGCTGTTATTGTCGCTAATCAGATTATTGATGAAACACCGAAACACCGAAAACAAAATCTAGCTCAGGGGGCTCTATTAGTTTGACAGCGCCTTCTCAAGTGGGGACAGCGATGGGGGCTTGCTCGCCTGGAGTCAATACTAGGCATACCCAGCCATCAGATATGAAAAAGGGTCAACGGTACCGGGGGCGTAACCTGGAACTGCCCCCAGAGGCAGCCCCACTGGTAGCTGTGTTCACTGGGGTACCTCCAATAAGGGGAGACACTATTGAAGCCACTGCTGATCTAATGACCAAAGCCAGACAGTGGTGCCATCAGTTTAGTACAGGTGGTGAGGAGGTTGTTTGCGCTCTTACTATGGCAAGGAGGGTCCATTGAGTGGGGCACTGCCCTAAGAAAATCCCAGGAGACTGTGTCGTGGTTAACTTTAGTAACAAGCATAGTGCTGAAAGGTTATTCTGGGACGGCTCGAATATCAATAATAAGGGAATTAGGCCGCTCCCTCTGGGTTTTTTTTATCCCCCAGTAGGTGCCCACAATCACCATCAGCACCCAAAAAAGCACCACACACAGACCTTCCTCCCCACTCACAAATCTTCAACATCCTACCAGGCAACGATGAGTGCGCAGAGGAGTTCTACACAAGGGCTTCCAAGGGGAGGGGAGACTGTTGCCCTACCTAGACCCACAGTAACAGCTACACAATCAGACTCCCTTGTACATCATTCGCACAGGGACGACATAGAGCGACATAATCGCTTTTCACTTCTCTCACAGATGGATACAAATGATTGACAGAGAGGAACCCATGGGTCCTGGAACTGGGATAAGTGATGCAACCCAAATAACACATAATCAGGCGCCCACATGCAAAATGATAAGTTGGAACGTGGCGGGGATTAGATCAAAAAGTTCTGATACTATTTGGTTACAGTTTTTAAAACAGTTCGATATCCTGGCTTTCCAGGAAACCTGGGATGCAGAGTCCAGTTTCTTTTTAGTTGGTTACCGTAGATTTTCTATTCCGCAGTGCGGGGTTTAGCTGGAAGACCAAAGGGGGGTTTACTTTTTCTTATCTCTCTAGACTTAATAGGCACTTTTAAAAACCTCAAGAGAGAGTCAGACAATTTCCTTATATTAGAATGGCGGATCTCCGATCAACATTATCTCCTAATTAATCTATATAACTCTATAGGAAACTCCCCGCATGAGGATCATTATAGTGCGCTGGATCACTGTCTGTCAATCTATAAGTCAAATACCCCCTTTGATTTTGAGATCATTTTTATGGGGGATTTTAATTTACATCCCTGCCAGTGGGACTGCTATGGGGAAGAAAGAGTGGGACCCATGAATGGGAGATTACCCCATTTCGAACATACTAAACAGGGGGATGCCTTAGAGGAATTATTGTCTAACCTAAACTTAACCGAACCGGTTAAGGAAGATGGTGGTGAAGCAGTTCCCACCTTCATGGGACGAGGAGCGGAATCTATGATTGACTACATCTTTGTTTCTCCATGTGCCTTGACTAAAACCCGGGCATATAAAGTTATGATATCAACTTTTAGCGACCATAATCCGCTTGCACTGGAAGTTGAATTGAGATGTAAGGCTGCCACTACTGATTTAGGCAGGGCTGTTCCACGGTCTCTGTCTTCAAAAGATCAAGGAAGACGCATAAAGTGGGAAGCTGTAGTTCCAGAGGCTTTTTTTGAGAATTAAGCTAAGCAGGTAGAATCTGATTTTGGTACATGTTTGGATGAGACGGCTGTGGGCACAGAAACTATAACTTCTTTCTCAGCAATTTGCAATCAAATAGCTAAAAACCTACATAAGGAGAGCAGGCCCAATACTAAGTAGGCACCCAGATGGTTCAACTCCACGTGCTCTAAAGCACATGGGGCTCTTTTAAAGGCCCTAAAGTGTACCCCAAGGGACAGGGTCCTAGTCTCCTCCCTCCGTAAGGAATATAAACGTGTAACAACTGTACGTAAAAATAAAATTAAAGAAGAGGCATAGGACAACCTGCAGTCAATCGACGTGCTAAAGGACAGTAGAAAGTTCTGGGCTACCATAAATCAGTCCTTTTTCTCGGAAAAGGACAACGTAGACCCAGATTGTGTAATCCCGGATGATGCGTGGCTCAAACATTTTATGAGCATCTATAGTGATAAGGATCACCAAGAATTAAATTTAGGTGGTTCCACTTTGGGTCGCCCTATACAACCTGTTAAATTTGAATTAGCTGATGTAGAAAAGGCCATTCGATAAACAACGAAACATAAGGCACCAGGCCCTGATGGGGTTCCTGCTGATCTTTACATATTGTACCCCACTTTCTGGGCAAGGATTTTAACTAATGTATTTAATGCAGCATCCTTAGCGGGTTTCCCCCCCTCTTGGGCCTCTTCAATAATTGTACCCATATTTAAAAAAGGGAGGAGAGGGGACCCCGCCTGTTACAGACCCATCTCCCTATTGGATTCTGCCGTCAAGATCATGGACAGAGTCATTCTGCAGAAATTGGGAGATTGGATGTCGGACAGGGGGGTGCTCTCGAATCTCCAGTATGGATTTAGGCAACATAGAAGCACCATGGACCAATGTTTGAACCTACATCTGCTGATTAATAAATATACTACAGCTAAAGATGGTTATCTATACCTTGGGTTCATGGACTTATCTTCAGCGTTCGACCTGGTGAACTGCTCCAAACTATGGAATATTCTCCTGGATATGGGGATAGAGGCACCTTTGGTTTATTTCCTAAGTGACCTACACCAGAACTTAACAGCAGCCGTTAGGGTTACACAGGAGGGCAGGTGCACGAGCCATTATAACTCTAGGCGGGGTGTCAGACAAGGCTGTATTCTGGCACCCCTCCTATTTACAATCTACATTAATGGACTGGAAAAATCCTTGTCTGGGGTCAGGGCGGACATTCCTGTCACTAGGACAGATGCACATCCCATTTCAAGAGCAGATGAGCTCATTGATAAATTGGCTTCTGCCAAGTTTCTGAGCACATTTGATTTGACAGCTGGCTACTGGCAGATCAGACTAGCTGAAGAGTCAAAAGCCAAAACAGCATTCTCTACCCCTAGTGGACATTATTAGTTTGTGGTAATGCCCTTTGGTTTGAAGAATGCACCTGCCACCTTCCAAAGGTTGGTGAATCAAGTCCTTGCTGGGTTGGATGACTTTTGCGCAGCATATCTGGATGATATTGCTGTCTTTAGCTCCACCTGGGAGGATCACCTGATCCACCTGAAGAAGGTTCTGGAGGCCCTGCAAAAGGCAGGCCTGACTATCAAGGCTACTAAGTGCCAGATAGGGCAGAGCAAGGTTGTGTACCTGGGCCACCTAGTAGGTGGGGGTCAGGTTCAACCATTGGAGAGCAAGATCCAGACCATACAGGACTGGGCTCCTCCAACTACCCAGACACAAGTCAGAGCCTTCTTGGGCCTGACTGGGTATTACAGAAAATGTGTAAAGAACTATGGGTCCATTGGGACACCATTGAATGACTTGACACCCAAGAACATGCCCAAAAAGGTTCAGTGGACAGTTAGCTGTCAAAAGGCATTTGATGACCTGAAGAAGGCCACGTGCTCTGCACCTATCCTGAAGAGTCCTGACTACTTCAAACAGTTCATTGTACAGACAGATTCTTCTGAGTTGGGGGTGGGAGCTGTGCTTTCACAACTTAATCAAAATGGTCAAGACAAGCCCATTGCTTTTATTAGCAGAAGGCTGACCCCCAGGGAGAAACGTTGGTCAGCTATTGAGAGGGAGGCCTTTGCTGTGGTTTGGGCCCTGAAGAAGTTGAGGCCATACTTGTTTGGTACTCACTTCCTAATTCAGACAGACCATAAGCCCCTCTTGTGGCTAAATCAGATGAAGGGTGAAAATCCCAATTTGCTCAGGTGGTCCATTTCCCTACAGGGGATGGACTTTACAGTGGAGCACCACCCAGGGACTGACCGTGGTAATGCAGATGGTCTCTCCAGGTACTTCCACTTAGAACATGAAGACTTATCTGGTCAAGGTTAAGTTTAATGTCCCTGCGTTGGGGGGGGGGGGGGGGGTTGTGTAGGAGAGTAGGGTCTGCTATCCTATGGTCACCACAATTTTTGCTTTTTGCTTCACTGGTTTTTGACTTACTGAGGCTGTGGGCCTGCTAATCAGACCCCCAGCCTGCTGTTCTCTCTCTAATTTATAATACATGTGCTATAGGTACATACCACAATTGGAAATGGACTCCTTGTCAGCCCCTGTACCATGCACTATAGGTGCTCAGGGCATAGGTGCCACCAAGGCCTACCAGGGGCTGAAGCATAGCTTTTGCCACCCCTGGCTGGTTCTTAAATTGACACAACTGGCAGATCACTCAGCTGGGGCAAGTGGGTGTAATCAACCCTCGCTTAGATATAGTATACCTATATCTAAACCTATATCTGGACACATATAAACCTGCGAGTCACTCCTATGGAAGGCCTTATCAATCCTGAAGGCAGAGTGCGTGGTTTAATGTGAGATGGAGCTCTGGCATGAGCTGAGCCTGTCTGCAGCTGTCGGGAACAACTCCCTAAGCTGATCCGGGATAATGCCATACCATATACTAGTAGGTGCATTATAATCCTCGCGGTTATATGTCATCTTTGGTTTGGCTTTATCAAAACATGTCGTGTAAGGTGTCATACGAATTGGAATACTACCCCCTCGCCAGTTCTGGTGACGGGGGTAGCATTCCACCCCTCTAGAGGGAGAAGACATGTTACTTTACTAAAACGCGGTTGATTTAAAATGAGCCTCAGATCCACAAAATGGATGCCTCTGCCACAGACACGGGTCTGGCCTCCTGCTGCTGACCGAAACTCAGCAAATGGTGGCCTGGACAAAGGGTTTCCTGTCGCAGGGCGGTGTTAAACCACTCCAGACAGGAGATAGTGGTTTGTAGCAGGGAGGTTTCAAAGAAACCAGACACTGCCTGGGGAGCACAAGGCTGCCCCTTGCATAATCCGGCCAAACCGGTTCTGGGGCATCCCAGCCCCAGTCCCAGCGTGGCCTGGATCAAAGGAAAGGGGTGTAACCACCCCCTTCCTGGGTACCACCCATAGGAGGGGACCTAGCAGGATGTCCAGCCCACCAGATTCGAATAAGAGTGGGAGCAGTGCCAATGCAACTCAGATAATCCTGAAGAAACATAAGAAACGAACTCTGGACCCTTCGACCTACTACTCGACGTAGAAGACTGAAGAATCTCCCTTGTGGTCAAGGAGTGACCACCCTGTGCAAACAGGCACCATCCAGCACCTCGACCCTTGCTTTGTTGCAGTTCCCGCCGGAACTCGAGCGACAGAGATCGACGAGATCAAGCTTGCTTGCCTTCTTCCAGCCCGATCCACAGTCCCTGCAGAGCTGAGACTCGTGGAGGCGACCGGAAGCGTGGGGCACGCCATCTTGAAAAGGCCACGAGACGCTGACCGTGCAGCCCACGAGTGACCCTTGAAGCTGTACACCAGGGTTTGAGAAGCCCCAGCCCCGAGCTACGCTTGCACCAAAGCTACCCCCTCCACACTCGACGAGTGCTGCGTGGGGCCCTTCTGCTTGTGTTGGCTCGACGCGTTGGCCTGGTCACTTGCCAGCTGGCTTGTGGCTCCTGTGCCGACGAAAACCGAAAATCGACTTGCTTTTCTGGTTTCTCCAGATATGCACCAGCTCCTGTGAAAAGGAGCCCCCACTCTGACCCTCCTGGTCTGAGTGAGAAGCAATCTCCCGGTTCTGCGTGGATTGCTTTTGCCAAGTGCTGTTTGCTGCAATCTTGAAGCCGACGGTGCTGACGGCGAGAACCTGCGTGGGACAGATCGTGACCTGCTCCTGGACGTCGCAGATGTCCCAGAGCCCACGTGACAGTGGAGAGAAGCCTCTTGACAACCATCTGATTGCGCCCGACATTGCCTGGTTCCGTCTTGGTTCCACCCTGGTCACTGCTGAGTGACCCAGACTCTGTCCCCTCTGCTTTCAGATACTTCTTGACTTCGATCCACCCTTGGATCACACCGGACACCTCTGCTTCCCATCGCCTGCAGCATCTTCAGCTCCAAGCACCAAGAGCCTGCGTGTCAAAACCCGACGCCACTTCGACCCTGTGCACCCACTTCCTGTGGGTGAGGTAACATTGCAACGCCGGTGTGCCCACGTTGGTACACACCTCTAGGGTCTGTGTCTTAAGTTTTGTTCCTCTAGGTTCAGCGGAAGTGTCCTTTAACTAACTTTGTGTAACTTTTACGCACCATTGACTTTACATTGGTGCAAGCGCACTTTACGTGCTGCACCCGAATCGCGCGGGCTTCTCCCGACTTCAGCATTGCTAGTCCTGACTGCTCCCAGCGATTATCTAGGCCCTAGGCCTAACCACTGTTCAAATGGTATCTCTTATACCATTTTTTTAGTATATGGTTTGAGTGGCCACCCGCCCTCATCCATAATTGTGCAACTTTGTATGTAGATGTAGATGTAGATGTAGAGTCCATTTATAACGCGCTAGCAATCGCTCCAAGGAGCATCTCGGCGCCAATATGAGGACAACCAGATGAAAAGGTTGCCTTACTGCTAAGGAGACCATAACCGGGATCACACTAGCGCTCTGGCCATTGGGTCTGGAAGATTGTAAATCCAGGTTTTCAATTGCTTGCGGAACTCAGACTCCTTGTCCAGTGCTCTTAATAGAGGGGGTAGGGCATTCCATGCTTTGGCACCCAACACCGCTAGGGATTTGCCCCCGCGGGTTTTGAGTCTGAATCTAGGGATGGTCAAAAGATTGGCATTGGAGGATCTTAGTGCGCGATTTGGACAGTATTTTACAAATTTATTTCTTAGGTAAGTGGGGCCTGAATTATGCACAGCGCGAAAAGTGATAGTTAAAACTTTGTGGAGGACCCTTTTAGTTATAGGCAGCCAGTGTAGTGCATTGAGGGCTTTGGTTGCTGAGGATCTTCTTGGCCATTTCAGAACCAGCCTTGCAGCTGCATGCTGCACCATCTGGAGTTTGTGAGTAACCATCTTATTGGTGCCAGCGCACAGGCTATTGCAGTAGTCAATGCGGGAGGTGACTAATGCAATCGTAACAGTTTTCCTTGCTTCGAGGGGCAGCAAGTCGAAGAACTTTCTAAGCATTTTTATTACCCCGAAACAAGTGCCTGCCACTTTTGACGCTTGATGTTTGAAGGATAGATCGGCGTCAAACTGTACCCCAAGGTTGCGAGCCGAGGAGGTAGTGTGGGGTGGAATTTCTGCCTTCTCAGGCCACCATAGTCTGGGGATGAAATCATTATTTGAGCCTATGGGCATGATCTCGGTCTTTCCTGTGTTACATTTTAGGTGGTTTTTCCGCATCCACTCAAAGGTGGCCGTTAAGCAGCACTTAAGCTTTTCCTCCCAGGCCTGGTTGTCTTTGTCCATGACCAGGATTAGTTGGGTATCGTCGGCATATGCTATTACATCTATGCCGTAGGACGATATCAGCTGAATCAGGGGTGCTGTGTAAACATTAAACAATGTCGGACTCAGACTGGAGCCCTGAGGTACTCCCGTTGACAGTGGCTTCTCGCTGGAACGGAATTCCCCCAGAGTCACCACTTGTCTCCTGTCACTAAGAAAGTTTTTTATCCACTCTAAGGCAATACCTTTAATGCCAGATGTTATTAGCCGGTCTATTAAGATGGCATGTGAGACCGTGTCGAAGGCCGCCGACAGATCTAATAGTATCAGGACGGCCTTCTTGCCTTGATCTAGAGCTGAGCGGATAGTTTCCGTAGTGAACAGGAGAGCCGATTCGGTGGAATGCTGAGTTCTGAAGCCAGCCTGATTGGGGTGCCATACTTCATTATTTTCCAAGAAAAGTGTCCGCTGTTTGTTCACTGTGGACTCAGTGATTTTACACAAAGCTGGAAGTAATGAAATCGGACGTAGATTGGATAGTGTGGAGGGGTCGGGAAGTTGTTTTTTTTGTAAGGGTTTTACAGCTGCCAGTTTCCACTCGGGGGGACATAGGCGGTGGACAGAGAGTTGTTAACGATAACATTTATGTCCGGGTTGACAATATCCGCAATAAGATGTAAGAGTGCTATAGGACATGGATCAAATGGTGATCCTGATTTGGTTGCCAGGATGGCCTTTTTTGTCTCTTCCAGGCTGATTGTGCGGAAAGCTGTAAGCTGGGTGACTTCCTGCCTAGTAGTTTCGTCCTCACATATTTGATCAAAGCTGGGAGCCTCAAAGTCTTTCGTCAGACCCTTAACCTTTCCCTCAAAAAAGTCTGCGATGGAGTTGCAAAGCATTTGAGAGGGGGGGATGTCCTGTGTTAGACATTTGGGTTTACTAAAATCTTTTACAATATTAAAAATCGCCTTCTGTTTACAATTGGCTGTTGCTATGGCTGACGTGAAATACTTTGTTTTAGCCTGTTTGATTAAGGCATGATACGCTTTCTTGGTCTTTTTGTATTTGCTGCGTTCTGTGCTGAGGTAGTTCTTACGCCATCTACGTTCAGCCCGTCTTAGTTTCCCCTGTTTATTTTTGAGCTCTAGGTCAAACCAAGGGGCAGATCTCTTCTTATTCCCGGGTTTGAGCTTGCGTCTTCCCTGTCCGGTCATATTTTTTAGTTCTGTCATCCATTCCCTAAAGGTGTTTAGGTTTGGGGGTCCGGGTAACTTAGTTCTACACTCTCTGGCTATTGGTATTAATTCTGGATGCTTCATGGTGGCCTTCCAATCCTCGTGTCTGGCCTGGTTGCTTTTGCAAGTATTCTTTTTGTTGGCATTAGTCTCTGGTGTAATCGAAAAAGGCATTAATACATGATCAGTCCATATTTGGGGTTTCAGCTGGTCTATTGTTAAGGTGTCTAAGTTGGTAGCAATACAATCAATCGTGTGTCCCGCCTCGTGAGTGGCTGGAGTATCACGTATTTTAAGACCCAATACTTCCAAGGTTTGTCTGAAGGAGGCAGTAGGTGCCTCAATTATAGACTCAAGATGAATATTCACATCCCCCAACAAGGTGAAGTTTGAATATCTGAGTATCAGTGGGCTTAGCGCTTCTCCCACACTTCCTAAAAAGTCAGTGCTAGTACCGGGAGGGCGATAAATTAATGCCCCAGAGAAAGAGAAGTTGTCATGAATTTTAATACTAAAGGCCATCCCTTCCGCCCCTTTTAAATCATGGAGTTCCGTCATGACACACCCAAAGATATCTCTGTGTATGATAGCCACTCCCCCTCCCCGTTGCTCGTTGCCTCTGTCAACCCTCTGGATACCATACCCTAAAGGTAGGGCATGTACCAGATCAGGAGTGCACCAGGGTTTGAGCCAAGTCTCTGTAATAAAAAGACAATCTAGGTTGTCGTCTATGAGGAGGTCATATATGTGCTGGGCGTGTCTTGGTAAAGATCTAGCGTTTATTAAGCCCGCTTTTAAGGTATGGGTGGGGGGGGGTATGTGTTGTAAGGGCGGATACCTGAGACCATGATAATGCGACATGGCATTTATGGCAGCTCACCGGACCTATCCAGTCCGAAGGGTCTAGGTTGTGGTAGTCACAGTCTTGGTCTGGTTGTAGGGCTAATAGTTGTTGCCTGCTGTAAGTGTCTTTACTGATCCCAGCAGAGTCCTTAGCCCTGTGCCCGGCCCGTGCGCGGACGGGCGCAGACGGGCAGGACTCTGGCTTGACTCCGGCGCGAGTCCGGCGCGTCCGCTGATCGCGTCCGCTGCGCGAAGTCATGGCTGTCTATTTTTATAGCGGTGACTCTCGCCCCTAAGGAAGGCTCGCCCTACCTAAGATGGCCGCCGCAATAGTTCTACCCTTGCCAGCAGGTAAAACAGCCCTGAAATCGGCTGTAGTGTCTGGGGGAGGCAGCGCTCTGCAGGAAGAGTGCACCCAGTCAATTTAAAAGGTCAGAGTTTTAAAATAATGTTTCTGCCCGAAAATCGGCCGAAACACCACAGCGTCGCGCTAATTCAGCGCGCTGGTGCAGGGGGGAGAGGACACAAAGGGCAAGTAAAAAGCAATGCACAAATGTATTTTAAAAAGATAGCAGGAGAGAAAGAATGACCGCCCGGCTGTGCTTTTGATTTAACGCTTGTGCCCCTTTGCTCATAAAGAGTACTGGGGATTAATTTAGAAATAAACACATATATTTTTATAATATATACTTGTGTGGTGTCCTTTCATTTGGTATTACAGGATTGTATGTGGTAAAACAGCTCGCTTAACACGACCTCTTAAGTTAAGCCTTTAAGGCTGCTTAGTCCATGCTACCCCTAGGATAGCTTGTCTAACAAGGTTGACTTACAACCAGGCACCATAAGGGATTGTTTGGACTGATACAAGGTGGTTCCAGAATTGGAAACATCACATATCAGGCCAACTTCTCACAGGGGGTTCTGGTATTCCAGTCCTCCTGTGCGCGGATGATGCCGTGCTGATTGGTCTAACAGGGGTGGGCTTACAGAGGCTGCTGGATAATTTTGGCACCTTTATGGAGTCATTAGACCTAAAAGTTAACAGCAGCAAATCCCACGTAATGATCGCGGGGGGTTGCAGGAAGATCAGCAAGGTCATCACATTTAGATGCCTGGGCAAACATCTTTCCAGGGTACCGGTGTTTAACTACCTAGGCATCTTATTTGACAAAAAGGGGAATTGGCTCCCCCAGAAGAAACAGAAGAGTAATGCTGTCTTAAGATCCACATCAGCCCTTCTTAGTTTTGCTAAAAGGTTGGGAGCGAGACCCATGGAGGCCATGCTAAAATATATAGGTCTAAATGCTGTACAATTGCATCTTATGGGGCTTCTATATGGGGATACGCCCCCGTCCGCAAAATCCAACCTGTGGAAAATAGATTTCTTAGATCCTTGTTGCTGGTCCCACAGTCAACTCCAACTCTTTCTATACATTCTGAATTAGGTGTAGGCTACATCACAGATCAACTAAAAGTAGCCCCCCTGATTTGCTGGGCAAATATGTGGCTTAATGAGGAAATTACCCTTAACCACCTTATCCTCAAAGATTGCTTAGCCCTGGAGAAGGCAGAGGGAATCCCATGGCTGGCATACGTTAGAGCGGCGTGTGTCAGACTGGGTCGACCTGAATTATATACAGCCCCAGAGGGAATTAGGAAAGAGGATTTGGCGTGGATCAAACACAATTTTAGAACCTTGCTGGAGGCAGAGAGGGAGGAAGAGGAGCTTAAAAAAAGGGGAGCAAGAAGTATTTCATTCATTTGATAACTTTATTTCGGTCAGGAGACCATAAAAGTGCAATAAAATATATACAAGCACAGTAATAAAAACCACAAATACAATTAAGTTAAGAAAATATTAAACAATGAGTTATCAAAGAATAAACAGATAAATGAATGTTGGGTATTATTTCGCACTGGAAAGAAGAGATCTTCTCCGCCACATGCCAAATAGAAAACGGGAAACTGCAAAAATAATGGGAGGGGCAGTGTCATAGTTTAAAACTCTTGTAGCTTGGGCACATTGTCTAAACCCCAAATTTTTACACAGTGGAAGGATCCAGCATTTCCGAATTCCACTGTATGCCGGGCAAAAAAAGAATACATGTACAACGTCTTCCCTCCAATAGTTACAAGCAGGGCAATTGGCCTCTGACAGTGGTGACCATCTGGATGTAAGCGCCCCTATTGGTAAGGAGCCATGCCTCAATTGGGTGTACAGTTTTCTTGCAAATGGGGGCTGCACCAAGTCCAGAAACACCTCCGTCCTGGGGCTAACTTTCGTCAGAAGGAACTCTGTGGTCAGCCTTGAGGTAAAGCAGTGTAAAGTTTTGAGGTTATAAGACTTTACAGCTGCCACTATTTGGGACCTTTGCGTCCTCACGCATCAATCTTTCGGTGCATCCCAAAGTTGTGACATACCGATTCGATTAGAAAAATCTTTATTTCGATCACATGATCATAAAAGTTATACATTACAGCATATATAAAAATTTAAAACGCATTAAACAACATTAGTGATCGAAGTTATTAAAAAGAAATAGCAAGAGAGATGTGCCACAATTCAAGTCTGTCTCGAGTCTTCAAGTCTCTTTACACAATGGCTTCGGGCGTACCACATTGAAGTTAAAAATTTGGATAGAGCAAAAACTAAAGTAGGAGATAAATCTGTCTTTAGGACTCTATAAGCGGGTAGAAAAGTTCTGATTCCCAAGTTCCTGAGCAAAGGGACTAGCCAGTATTTCCTGCTCCTCTCATAGCCTCGGCAAAAGAAAACCACGTGAACGTCGTTCTCCTTTGGGTGGGCACATGCCGGGCAACTTTCTGAGGAGGAGCGACAGGACCATGATGCTGTAAATGATGCCAGGGGAAGAGTTCCATATCTCCATTGGAGGAATAGTTTCCTAGTTAATGCTGGGGTAATGGCATCTAAGACACTTTCTAGTTGATATGAATCTTTAGTTTTTATGAACTGGTTGGATAGTGATCCGTCCCGCGTGCCTTCGGTAGCTCTAAAGAGCATGTGATCGTGATAAGCTCTCATGAGTGCCTTTTTCGGGATCTTAGTACTGATGTTTAATGGGTCCAACCATAGTTCAGGGAGTCCAATTGCCTCCAGAGTTCCCTTGATGTAAGTCAGCCACGGTATTCTTTTGGCGTTTGGTAACTTTGGAAATTCCTGCAACTCAGCTCTATAATTTGAAAGGTCTGGACTGCTCCATAGACGCCGCCAGAATGCCAAAGGCTTGAGACCCAGCTCCTCCGTTATGGGCCGGAGGCCCATATCCAGTCTAGGAGGGAGTAATGGAGTACTCTGTGGAATAGCAACAATCTGGCTCAGGAATTTGTTCTCAATTGTTAATAGTTTAGATGATGGGATGTGGCCCCACAGCTCGCCCCGTATGTAACACCCCCCCGGGCCTGTGCTTTGTAAATATGAATAATGGGGCTAAGTGGCCGGTAGGGAGATTTTTTCACTAGTCTCATAGTGCCACCCACCAACTGTGCCAGTTTGATGTTTACTTTTGACTGGTGGGCCGACCACGTTAAATTTTCGTTGAGAGTGATCCCCAGATATTCAATTGTATGCACCCGTTCCAATTGGACTGTTCCCAACTTGCGTGGTGCGCGGTTATGAGGCTTGGGGTTGAGAATCATATATTTAGTTTTCTGTGGGTTAATTTCGAGTCCCCGCTCTGAACAGAACTGCAAGAACCCATCCAGGACACGTTGAATGCCCATTGGGGATTTGGACAGCAGCAGGGTGTCGTCGGCAAACATAATTGCAGGCACCCTGCTGCCAGTCAGTTTTGGGGCATCGATGTTGGGAATCCTGGTCAGGTGGGCAACTACCCCGATTACGAAGAGGCAAAACAGGGTCGGTGCGAGCACGCAACCCTGTCTTACCCCTCTGCAAACGGGGAACCTTTCGGTTAAATTGCCACCTCTGCCACACCTAACACGGGCATAGTTGTTATGATGTAATCTCATCAGGATTGCCAAGATGTCTCCCGGGACATTCAACTCCTCCATAACTTTGCTCTAGGTACCAAATCAATGGCGGCACGCAGGTCTACGAAGACAGTATACAAAGTACCGCCCTCAATTAATGCTGTCCTCCAATATAAGAGGTTCAGCCTAAAGATTTAGTCTATTGTAGAGACCCCCTGTCTGAATCCCGCCTGGTAGGGAGTCAGGATACCCGTCTCCTCTATCCAATCCTGTAGCCGGTCCAAGATCAGTCTTCTAAAAAGCTTTTGGGATATATCAAGGGGCTGATTGGACGATAGTTGGCTGGGAGCAGAGGGGACCCCTTTTTATAAATTGGAACCACCTTTGCTCCCAACCAAGTATCCGGCACCTCCATTCCCCCCAGGATAGCATTAAATATCAATGTAAGGTATGGGGCCCATATCCCTGGTTCCTGCTTGAATAGGTCCCCGGGTACCCCATCAAGGCCAGGGGTTTTCCCTGCGGACAACCCAGCTATGGCCACCCTCACCTCTTTTTCAGTAAAAGGGTCACCAATTGGACCTGGGACTATCATACTGCTTGTTGTATTCGGAGACCCTTCCTCCATTGAATACAGTGCCTGAAAGTGACTCTGCCATAGGCTAGGGGCTATATTAGGCTCGATTGCTGAGGATAAATCCTCTGTGCCATTAGAGAATATTCGCCAAAATTTGCGCGAGTCTTTAATGGTTAGTGATCTTGAGAGATTTTCCCAATATTCTTGATCCCACTCAGCCCTCGCATTCACCAGGAGCTTTCTATAGGACCTTCTCCTGGCTTGGATTTCCTCCCTGCTTTTGCGCCCCTTTATTGCAAGTAGCAATTTGGCTTTAGACTCCCTGCAGGTGTCATTATACCAGGTCGTTTTAGCTATGGGTCCTTTTTTTCCCCTGCTTTTGAAAACAGATCTAGCTCTAGAGTACTAATTAAGTCTGCATGCGTCTGGTCGAGCTTTTCTCTGTTTGCCTCTCCTTCCACATCCCTCCCTATCTGAAAAGCCTTCTCTAAAAGCGGGATAATCCTTGCGTATAATTTTGGTAATTTATCACCGCTAGTAGCCAGTTTCTCCCACCTGACTTTTCTCCGGTTATTTTCTAGTAGGAGTCCTGACTTATCTTTATACGGACCAAGCATTGTATCTTCGTTCCCCGGTAAGGAGTAAGAGAGTTCCAGGGCATTGTGATCACTATCCCTTCTCTCAATAACTTTAAAATCAACTATTTGCGACCACATTGATAATTTGACAAGGATATAATCCAGTATCGATTCACTACCAGATTTATTATAAGTACAGATACTTGGAGTGTCTGATTTGCAACGCCCATTGCAGGCCCTTAAACCTTGATTTAGAGTAAGGGCAGTTATCTGCAGGGCCAGGGGAGTCCAGGCCCTGGGGGGAGGCGCCACCGTCACAGGAACAAGCCAACGTGAATCTTCCTCAAGGGAGGGGCCATCACGTAAGCCTGGTAGTGGTTCATACTGTGAGTTTAGATCGCCTCCCACCAGGCAGTGGAGTTCCCATGGGATGCCATCTAGGAACGCAGAGAGTTCCTCTATGGTGTTAGATTCTTTTGACATGGGTACCGGTCTTGAGTATATGTTGACGACCACCAATTTCGAGGAATTTGGCCACTCTAATAGGACGGCCAGAATATCGTCGGAGTCTGTCTCCAAACAGGTAGCCTGGCAGCCTAGATCCGATGCTACCCATGTCGCGAGTCCTCCCGATGGCCTGCCCCTTCCCCCCCACTTTGCGGGTTTGGAGAAGACTGCGTATCCCTGAAATGAGAGTTCCTCACGCGCCCAGGTCTCCTGGAAGAGTAGTATATTTTTTGAACTGATAAAAGAACCCCACTCTTGGATATCAATTTTACTGGCTAATCCCGCGACGTTCCATGAGATCAGAGTCATGGGATATAGCTTGGTAGTAGATGGGCTTTTAATGATGCTATTAACAGCGCTAATCTCCGAAATAACCATCTGCATTGGGGGTGAGTGGCTCGGAGCCAATCTTATATTGGTATGAGTCACAATTGGGTCCACTAGAATAGGCTCCAGGGCTATATTTAGTTTTAATTCGTTTTGTGCCCTTGTGTGTGGTGTTGGTACTGGGAGCGTACTATTCCCTATCCAAAGGGATGCGAGCAGTTCACTCCCCGCAGTATCAGAGCGTCAATCTACCATTTCCAAGCTACTGTATCTGTTATAGGTAGGAAAGTGGGCTGGGTAATGCATTCTATGAGGCCCCGGAATTCCTCTCATGATTCCTCCCCCTCCGCCCCTCCTCCTGGTAATAGTCTCCCAATCTGCCTCCTCCCCGTACGGTAAAAAGTGGTCAATAGGCCTTCCCCTGTGATGAAATGGAACAGTTCTCTCCCTGCAACAACTTTCCCAGTCATCCAGCAACTCTTGATGATGCCCCCATCTCTGATCCTCCAAGTTATATAAACTTGAGGGATAAAAGAATGAGAGGGGAAGGGCTTGGATGTTGCTGCCTTGGTCGTCAGAAGCCCAGGCGCAAATATAAGCAGCCGTGCCCGGCTCTCTGAAAGTGACCAGAACACAGTCTCCCCTAATTGATTTTCTAGAATATCCCACCCAAGGTGCCCGTCTGACCATGGAAATGTCACTGGTTATTCCTCTCGGGAGTTATCTATATGTGGATAGCCAGCTGATAACCTTGTTCCTAAGTGAAAATATTGATTCAGTTGCCATATATTTTAATTCAGGGACCCCTGCCAGGATTAGGGTGTAAGGGGCAGCCTCTGGAGGAAGGTTGACAGGTTTTGGTTTACGGATAGGGTTGGATTTCTCTCCCGTAAGTGTTGAGTCACCCTTAGTATCAGTCAGGTTGGGAGCAGAATCTTTAGATGGGGGAATAATAATTGGGGTCGGAATTAATGTCTGCTGGGTTTTTGGAGGGGCGTTGTTGGTGGGGTTGGCCGGAAGTTGCAGTGTCTTATTTGGATTGGCTTCTGGGTTTTGTGGGTTTTGGGAGTCAGTAGTGGGTAGCTTGTTCTTTAAAACTGAAGTGGATTCACAGCCCTTTTTAAACTTTGGATCAGGGCCCCCTTTCGCTCCTTTAGCTCCCTTAGGATCAAGTTTCTTCGAATCAGCTAGTTGCACTGTAGATTTTTCGATGTTGACTAACCTAGCTTCGATCTTGATCAAGCGAGCCTCAAGAGGGCTCAGTAGGGACCTAAGGAGTGTGCCAATATCCTCCAGTGTGATATCATCACTGGAATTGTCCACTAAAGTGATGTTTGCAACCGGTAGTGGCACCGTTTGGCTGTGAACTGTGGGGGAAATTATAGTGCCCAGCTTCTCTAAGTTAATAACTGTGGTGCCTCCTTTCGCACTATTTCCCCTCGATGATTTCAATTTTGGAGACTTTGTCCTGTTATCTTCTTTGTTTTGTCCCCCCCTCTTCTTTTTTTGTATTGCACCTTCCCTGACCCCACTGTCTCTGTCAGAGCTAGACTCTTTGTCATTAGTTGCCTCTATGTTGGGTTCAAGTGTTGGGGGAAGGATTCCTGGTGAGATTTGAGGCGTTTGGGTGTTAGGGAGGGCCATTAAACTCATGTCCTCAAGTTCACTGGGGGCCTCGATTGTAAAATCGGGGTCAGTTGTTAAAGCACTAGGTGGTTGAAGTACTCCCGGTTCACTCATTACACTGTTTGTAGGTTCGAGCCTCCCCTCCGGGGTTCTAGCTTGAGCCATTGGCCCCATTGAGGATCTCCTAACCCAGTCAATTTCCTGGGAAATTCGTCTCTCCAGAACCTCTATTTTCTCAATCAAAAGTGATCCGGCTTTGACAAAATAATTGTTGATGGTGCCCTTAGCGGCTCCGGCCGCAGCTAGTGTAGTTTTGCTTCTGGTTTCTCTAGTGCACATTGCTCCGTTGGTTGGGGGACAAGGTATGGCAAGGGGCGGGAGGGCCAGGACCGGACTCTCCCGTACTCGAACGGCCTCAAACGGCCCGCTCTTGGCCCTCGCTTCCGTCCGCGCGCGTCCCGCGTTCGCGTCAGGAGGCTGGGCTAAGTAGGAGGAGGGGGCGGGAAGAGGCACCAGGTGCGCGCGATGTTCTTGCGCAAGCACCTCTGGTCCTCACAGTCCCGCTCCCGGTATCAAGGGCGTAGTCTCCTCACAGCAAGGTGGTGACCGAGCACACGGGCTCCCAGGTCACAAGGCAAGTTCAAGTGGAAGCTGGTTATCAAAGTCAGGGAAGGCTTCTGCAAATGCACGACTGTGAGCGGCACCCAAGTGACATACCAAGTTGGTGGAAAAAAGCCTTGACATGGGCCAGCCAAGGAATGTTCTTGTGTTGTAGCTGGCCCCAGATTGCAATGAACTCTGCCCTAAAGGATGCCAGCTCCGGCACAGACCAAAGTCTTCTCCAATAGAGCAGAGGTCGTGCAGCTGTCAGCTCATCGATGGATTCCAAGCCTAAGTCTAGGCGTAGTGGTTTTAGGGGAGTGCTTTGTGGGAGAGCTACCAAATGACGCATGAAGGCATGTTCAACCTTCGATAGCTCATGTACTTTCATATGTCCCCAAAGTTCTGCGGCATAAAAAACTGCTGGCTTGACCTGCATTTTGTAGATCTCAAGGGCGGGAGTGACAGGTTTGAAGATCGAAGCGCTATGAAATCTGCCAATACCTCCCGTAATCTGGGACAGTCTCAGAGATGATTTAGAAACTTGGTGGTCCCATGTGAAATGTTCAGTCAGTGTGACCCCCAAGTATACAAAAGTCTTAACACGCTCCAGGGAAATTCCATTAAGCATAGGATTTGGGCGAGTATGTCTCGGGGGATTGAAGATCATGAACTTTGTCTTCCCAGGTTGACCTCCAACCCCCGTGAGGCACAAAAGGACACAAACCCGTCCAGGACCCTCTGGATGCCCGTTGATGTTCGCGATAACAGCAGAGTGTCATCCGCGAACATCAAAGCGGGCACCCTACCAGTGGCCAGGCGGGGAGCATCATTGTCCTTAATGCCAGAAAGTACATCAATCAGACCATTAACGTACAGGCTAAAGAGGGTGGGGGCCAGTACACAGCCTTGGCGTACTCCCTGGGTAACGGGGAAACGAGCTGATAGTTCCCCGTTCCTTCCACATCTCACCTGTGCATAATTCCCCGTATGGAGTCTGATGAGGGCTTTCAACAAGTAGGGAGGGAGACCAAGCTCCTCCAAGACCGTCCAGAGCCTCTCTCTGGGAACCAGATCAAATGCGGTCCGCAGGTCCACAAAAACAAGATAGAGGCTGCCACCCTCCATTCTTGCAGTTTTCCAATATAGGACCTGGAGTCGAAAGATCTGGTCCATGGTCGAGACCTCTGATCTAAATCCGGCTTGAAGGGTGGTTAAGATTTTATTCTCCTCCATCCAACCCAATAATCTATCTAGTAGGATTCGCCCCATCAGCTTCTGGATGGTGTCAATTAAGCTGATAGGTCTGTAATTAGATGGAACAAGCGGACAATCCTTTTTAAAGATTGGAACGATCTCAGCCCCAAGCCAGGTCTCGGGCAATGCCGAACTTTGCAAGACCGCATTGAACAAGACCATCAGATATGGGGCCCAGATTTTAGTTTGGGAACGGAAAAGGTCTCCAGGGAGCCTATCAAGGCCAGGAGCTTTGTTTGGGGGTAACCTCTCAATTGCCGACTCCACTTCTTTAAGGGAAATGGAATCGGGATCAAATGTAATAATCTTCACTAGGGCACTCACTTGTCCCATCCTGTCACCGGGACCAAAGACCCCCGGCAGTCTATACTCATGCAGGGAGTCTTGGGCCAGTGGGGCCCCAGGAGCTATCTGGGGGTCCTTGTTCCCTGGATCCCCAGGACCCAAGTCCCCCGGCAGTCGATGCTCGTGCCGGGAGTATGGAGTCGAAGGAATCCCGAGGGCAAGGATAGTATCCTGGTCCTTACTAAGGGGAGCCCCGGTAACCGAGGTCCCCGGCAGTCTATGCTCATGCAGGGGATCTGGGGCCGTGGGTACCTCTAACTCAGGGCCGGTATAAAGTGCGTCTTCCAAACTATGGGAGCAATATTCGAGACCCCATCGTATCGCTCGCCGCCCACTGATGAGGTAGCAATAGCCCAGAAGATCTTAGAGTTTTTTTGGAGCAGTGACTGTCTCATTTCAGCCCATCTAGCTTCCTCCCACTCACTTTTGGCCCTATTTAGTTCCTTCTTATAAAGCAATTTAGTGGCTTTGATTTTAGGGATGTCCTTAGATTTAATTGCCATGAGGAGGTCTTTCTTAGATTTCTTACAGGCATAGTCATATCAGGGATGTGTTTTAGTCCTGCGCGGTTTCGTTCTACTAAGAGGGTAAAATACATCACCAAGGCTCAGTACTAACTTTCCATGTGACTCAATAATTTGTCCATGGGAAGTAGCACTCCCCATTTCGCTTATGAGTGGGGTAGCAATCTGGTAGCGCAGCGGACGCGACGATTGCGCGCCGAAGGCGCGCATAAGGCAAGCTCGTCTGCGCTCATCCGCGCCGAGTCTGGGCCTCGGGCCACCCCCCCTGGCCCCCAACAACCAGCACTCATACGCTACTCCTCAGATTGCCTTCACCAACTAAGGCCTCCGGTCACTGCATGCCTGTGGCACTCCCTCCAAGCCACAGACCTTCCTTCCATCTGCCCTACCTGTTCTGCGCCTCTTAAACCTCACCTGCGCTCCACAGCCACTCAGGAATACAAAATGCTCCTGCTAAACTGCCGCTCGCTGCCCAAACACAGCACAGAAATGGCCATATTGGTAGAAGAGCACACTCCGGACCTGCTTTTCCTTACGGAAACCTGGCTCACCAGCGAGTCCAACCCAGCGATAGTTGAGTCCCTCCCCACCGGCTATCAAATAATGCGGCAAGACCGGCCAAAAGGGAGAGGAGGAGGCCTTGCAATCATTTTTAAAGAGCAATACCTCTGTCGCCTCTCCCAGGAGTCCATCGCGGACTGCGAGAGCTTGGGCTTTAACATCAACCTTTCACCCAATATCTGCTTTTCTGCCACTCTCATTTACCGTCCGCCCGGCCTTCCGAAGCAATTTCTCCTATCCCTTCCATCGAATGCAGCTAGTAGAGTTAGCACCTCTTCTAGTTACACCGTGTTAGGTGATTTGAACCTTCACATCGACTCCCCCTCTGATCATGCAGCTGCTATCCTACTAGACGACTTAGCAGCTTTACAATTAACACAACGTGTCCCCTCTACCACCCACGAAAAAGGTCATTTATTGGACCCAATCTTCTCAAACTGCTCTGAAATCACAGTGGACCCAGGCATCACCCTACCTTGGACGGACCATTTTTTGATCCCCTTTAAATGGACCACACTTAAAACCCCGCCTCCAGCTCCCACAACCAAACTCAGGCGGGCCTGGGCGCGCCTTGAGGTGGATAAGTGGTGCACAAAACTGGCCAGCTCACAACCAGAAACTCAGGATGATCCCGCCTCAGCAAATCAGGCATACACCAACTGGATCTCCCAAACCCTTGACTGCACGCTCCCAATTAGCAAAACTGTACTAAAACGGCCTCAGAAAAGCGCCCCGTGGTACACCCAATCCCTCAGAGAAAAAAAGCGCCTCTGTAGGAGAGCGGAAAGACGCTGGCGTTTAGACCGATCAGTAGATAACAAAAATCAGTACCGTGCAAACTTAAACGAGTACAAATCCCAAATAAAAACAGCACAATCGACCTTCTTCGCCGATAAGATCCTGAACGCTAGATCAAAACCTAAAGAGATCTTTCATATCATTAAAAAGCTAACTAATCCATCCCCAACAGCCCATGTCGAGAAATCGGTCACCCAGTGTGACGACATCGCCGAATTTTTCTACCAGAAAATAAACAAAATCTATTCAACTTTTTCTTCTTCAAACACCGACCCTCCCACTCAACCTAATAACCCCACCCGCCTCCCCTCACCCCTTACAAGTTAACTCACTTCCCCCCGCTAGACCTCTCCACTTTAGAATCACTGGCCCTCAGTGTCAAGTCAGGCTCCCCGTCCGACCCTGCCCCTCCAGATATCCTAATGGCTGCAGCCCACACTACCCTGCCTGTCATCAGAGAGGTTTTAAACTCTTCCATCTCCTCTGGCACTGTCCCATCTGAGTGGAAACGGGCCATGGTCAGGTCTCTGATCAAAAAACCCAACCTGGACCCGTCTGATCTGGCGAACTATCGGCCCATTTCTCTTCTCCCTTGGCTGAGCAAGGTATTGGAGAAATATGTAAACCAACAGCTGGTAGCCTACCTTGAGGACCACCATATACTGGATCCCACTCAGATGGGTTTTAGACCCAAGCACGGGACAGAAACAGCTCTCTTCATGGTCGTAGAGGAAGCGCGAAAAATCTTGGATCAAGGAGGATCAGTGGCAGTGATCCTCCTTGATCTAAGCGCGGCCTTCGACACAGTGTGTCATGACACCCTACTCAACCGACTGTCTAGTGTGGGGATTGTGGATGGAGCCTGGGCCTGGTTTGAATCCTTCTTGAGGAACAGGTCTTTCAGGGTTTTTGACGGTGATTCAGTTTCCTCCAGCAGACCACTAAATTGTGGAGTTCCTCAGGGCTCCTCTCTGAGCCCGGCCTTGTTCAACCTATACATGAGACCACTGGCCAACGTGGTCCGCCCTTTTGGAGTTAATATCATCTCATATGCGGACGACACACAGAAGGTGGTCTCACTGGCGCAAGAGTCATCCTGCACTGCGTCAGGTGGGCTCAGAGAATGCCTAGAGGAAGTGAGTAGCTGGATGACGGCATCAGCCCTGAAACTAAACGGAGACAAAATAGAGCAAATGCTCCTTGGACCCTCAGAACCGGCTCTCCCCCCCTCCCTCTGGCCCTCCAGCCTAGGACCGCCGCCAACCCCAAAAAATGCAATTAAAAGTCTTGGAGTGTGGCTGGACAGCTCTCTCTCCTTCAATACCCAAGCCACTAAACTTTCAGCTACTTGTTTTTCCATTCTGAGTGTGTTAAACAAAATCTTCCCCATCCTCCCTCTGGAAGCCAAACAGGCTGCCATCCAAGGACTCATCCACTCCCGGCTTGATTTTAACAACGTCCTGTACCTGGGTGCACCTGAATACACCCTTCGTAGGCTGCAAACTGTTCAGAACAGCGCTGCCCGCCTTTTACTTAAAATCCCCCACAGACACTCAGTCAGGTCCGGCTTAATAAGCCTCCACTGGCTACCGATCCGACAGAGGGTTCTGTTCAAGGCGCTATGCATAGCCCACCAAGCCTTCTGGAACATGGGCCCTACCATCACCCGTAACCTGATCTGTCATTACATCCCGAAGCGGAATATCCGTTCTAGCCAGACCCTCTTGGCAGCTGTCCCAAGAATAAAGAAATCTAGAACAGGCGGCAGAACGTTCATGTACAACGCAGCTAAGGCCTGGAACGCTCTACCTTTTCATCTTAGAGCCACCCAGAACCTTAATATATTCCGCAAACAATTGAAAACTCATCTCTTCACATCTGTTTGCTAACTTATTCCTCTGTCCCCTTCATGTGCACTGTAGGTTTACGATTTCCCCAGCGCTTGGACGCCCAAGGGCAACAACTGCGCTCTACAAATTCCCAAGTTTACAAGTTTACAAGTTTAGTTTTAGATTTCTGCAAGGCGACCAGGTGAGTCCGCACACTAAGGCCACTTGACTCTTCTCCTATTATTGGATATAATATAGGGAGGTACTACCATATTATTACTAGGGGCAGGGTTGGTTAGTCCAAAAGATCCAGGTTTGAGCGTCAGGACCAATGCATTGTGGTCACTGTCGTGCCTTGGGATAACCTCAAAGTCTTTAATCCTATCCCAATGTTTAGCTTCCAACATAAGGTAATCAATGGTGGAAGTACGATTGGTCCGGTTGTATGTAAACAGACCCGAAATATCGTTATTAACCCTCCCATTACATGCCCGCAAGGACATTGCAAGGGTCAGGGAATTAATTTGCAATACTAACGGGGTCCAGGACCTAACCGGGGCAATCCTTGGGGCAGGGATATACCAGACCGAATCAACCTCATCCTCATCACACAACTCAGGTTCACCCAGGGGCTCGAACTGACCATTAAAATCACCACCAAGGATTATCGAGGTTACAGGGTCAAGTGTTTGAAGAAAATGGGCAAGCACTTTCCCATTCGCGGTGGGCCTCGAATAGATATTTATAATAGCCAGACGCAATTTGTCAATGGTCTTTAATACGACACATTGTATGTCGGGTGATTTTGTGTCCACACGGGTGACCTGCACACCGAGGTGTGTGCCCACCCATATGGATAGGCCACCAGAAGGACGTCCTTTACCCCCAGAAACTGCGTTGATGTAGTAGGTGGCAAATCCGGGACTAACAATCTCCTCTAGGCACCAGGTTTCCTGCATCAAACAAATGTCACAGGAAGCCATGAAAGAGAGCCATCCTGGGTCGAGTATTTTACTCTTTAACCCGGCCACGTTCCAAGAAAAAATTCTAATGCTTTCTTCCATGGCCTCTCCTGTGCATTGTACGCCCCCTTGCTCCAAAAAGGACTCAGAGCCTGATCTCTGCTCTACACCCGGCCCCTCCCCTATCGCTACAGTGTGGGAGGAAATCTCACCAATGATCATTGGTAGGGACTTCTCCTTGGATCCTATCCCTTCCTCAAGATTTGTATTAATAGATTTCACTGGACGGATGCCCTTAGAGGACAGTCAATCTACCTTCTCAAGGACACTAAACCTATTCCAGTGGGGTAGCAGTTGATGGGTGGGGAATAGAGAAGGGATACCCTCCCCAAATGGCTGCCAGTGGTTAGCCCTGTTAGGAGGCGGGTGGCAATTTCTAATCGGTTGAGGTCTCCTGTGGGAAGTGAATCTGTAGTTAGGAGTGGGATAGAAGTAGGATAAGTGTAGGGGGAAAATGTGGGATTCTCTATAGAAGTGGGATTTACAGATGT